>NC_048576.1:76888580-77188580 GCF_013265735.2 Oncorhynchus mykiss | reverse complement strand
GCGTCACCCAATGTGGTGTGGACCTGCTTTTTCTCTAACATATTTTTCTTTGCCTCTTACTGGAACCTCTCCAACATAAACTAGCCAGCTAACTAGCCAGCTAATCGGTCATCAGCTAACCTTAGCTCGGAAAGCTCTCGGCAGTTTGTACAACGCGATTCAACCAGAGCATACCGGACCTATTTTATTTCTCTCCATATCCCCGGATTCCTATCGCAAGCTCTGAACCCTCTCACCTTCCGACCTTCGCAGCTAACGTCCCCTGAATGCTAGCTGTCTAGAGCACAACGGACTGTTGGCTTACGAGGCCCATCGAACACATTCCGAAGCCACTAGCTAGCTAGCAGTCAGCTATCCTTTTCTAGCAGTCATCAGCTACCTTTATCCCGGACAACTCTCGCCAGTTAGTTGGACTTATTCTTCTCGATATCTCCAGATTCCTACCGCAAGATCTGAACCTATTTTTATTTTATTTTATTTTTAAACATTTTTATTATGTTATTTTTTATATATATATATTTTTCCACCTGGAATTATAGCAGCTAACAACCCCTGAACGCACAGCCTCTAATCTGCGGCCTGCTAGCTATCTTAAGCACATTGGACTGCTGACTTAAGAGGCCCTTCGGACATATTTCTTCAGCCACTATACATATTTTGCCAATTGGCCTGGTTTACCACACGGAGCCCTGCTGATCCGTCCGCTGATGTAACTGCACGAGGGGGGCACAACAGACTTCCCTCCATCGCGTCATCCCTCTAAGGCCTTTCTGTTAGCCTGCTAGCCCCGTGCCGCTAGCTGCTTGAAGCCACGCACTGGACTTGTATGATCACCCGGCTACGCATGCCTTTCCCTAACGTCACCATGCCGTGTCGATTGCTGTTCTGGTTTGTAACTATTGTTTCATTTCACTGTAGAGCCTCTAGCACTGCTCAACACGCCTCGGCTAACAATTTAGTTCCACCCCCCACACACGCAGTGACATCACCTGGTTTAAATGCTATTTCTAGAGACAATATCTCTTTTATTATCACTATATGCACAGGTTTACCCCCACTGTATTCACATCCTACTATACCTTTGTCTGTACATTATGCCTTGAATATATTCTACCGTGCCCAGAAATGTGCTCCTTTTACTCTCTGTTCTGAACGTACTAGGTGTCCAGTTCTGTTAGCCTTTAGCCATACCCTTATCCTACTCCTCCTCTGTTCCTCCGGTGATGTAGAGGTTAATCCAGGCCCTGCAGTGTCTACCTCCACACCCATCCCCCAGGCTCTCTCATTTGTTGACTTCTGCAACCGTAAAAGCCTTGGTTTCATGCATGTTAACATTAGAAGCCTCCTCCCTAAGTTTGTTTTATTCACTGCCCTAGCACACTCCACCAATCCGGATGTACTAGCAGCGTCTGAATCCTGGTTTAGGAAGACCACCAAAAACCTTGAAATTTCCATTCCTAACTATAACATTTTCCGACAAGATAGAACTGCCAAAGGGGCCGGTGTTGCAATTTAGTGCAAAGATAACCTGCAGAGTTCTGTCTTACTATCCAGGTCTGTACCGAAACAATTTGAGCTTCTACTTCTAAAAATGAACCTTTCCAGAAACAAGTCTCTCACCGTTGCCGTTTGCTATTGACCACCCTCTGCCCCCAGCTGTGCCCTCGACACCATATGTGATTTGATTGCCCCCCATCTATCTTCTGAGCTCGTGCTGCTAGGTGACCTAAACTGGGACATGCTTAACACCCCGGCCATCCTACAATCTAAGCTTGATGCCCTCAATCTCACACAATTTATCAATGAACCTACCAGATATAACCCCAAATCCGTAAACACCCTCATAGATATCATCCTAACTAACTCAGCCTCCAAATACACCTCTGCTGTTTTTAACCAAGATCTCAGCGATCACTGCCTCATTGCCTGCATCCGTAATGGGTCTGCGAGCAAACGACCACCCCTCATCACTGTCAAACGCTCCCTAAAACACTTCTGCGAGCAGGCCTCTCTAATCGACCTGGCCTGGGTATCCTGGAACGACATTGACCTCACCCCGACAGTAGAGGATGCCTGGTTATTCTTTAAAAGCGCCTTCCTCGCCATCTTAAATAGGCATGCCCCATTCAAAAAATGTTGAACCAGGAATAGATATAGCCCCTGGTTCACTCCAGACCTGTCTGCCCTTGACCAGCACAAAAACATCCTGTGGCGTTCTGCATTAGCACCGAATAGCCCCTGTGATATGCAACTTTTCAGGGAAGTTAGGAACCATAATACACAGGCAGTTAGGAAAGCTAAGGCTAGCTTTTTTGAACAGAAATTTGCATCCTTCAGTACAAACTCAAAAAAGTTCTGGGACACTGTAAAGTCTATGGAGAATAAGAGCACCTCATCCCAGCTACCCACTGCTCTGAGTTGAGGAAAAACTGTTACAACCGACAAATCCACTATAATTGAGAATTTCAATAAGCATTTCTCTACGGCTGGCCATGCTTTCCACCTGGCTACCCCTACCCGGTCAACTGCCCGGCACCCTCCACAGCAACCCGCCCAAGCCCCCACCATTTCTCCTTCACCCATATCCAGATAGCTGATGTTCTGAAAGAGCTGCAAAATTTGGACCCCTACAAATCAGCCGGGCTAGATAATCTGGACCCTCTCTTTCCTAAATTATCTGCCTAAATTATTGCAACCCCTGTTACTAGCCTGTTCAACCTCTCTTTTGAATCGTCTGAGATTCCCAAAGATTGGAAAGCTGCCGCGGTCATCCCCCTCTTCAAAGGGGAGACACTCTAGACACAAACTGCTACAAACCTATATCTATCCTAACTGTCATGTATTGTCATGTTGTGTCCTGTTCCTGTTCTTTCTCTTCACCCTGTCTCCCTCTGCTGGTCGTATTAGGTTACCTTTTCTTCCCCTCTTTCCCCCAGCTGTTCCTTGTCTTCTCTAACTACCTCGTTCACCCCTTTTCCCACCTGTTCCCTTTTTCCCTCTGATTAGGTCTCTATATCTCTCTCTGTTTCTGCTTCTGTCTTTGTCGGATTCTCGTTTGTGTTACTCATGCCTGAACCAGACTATCGTCGTGTTTGCTGCAACCTTGTCCTGTCCTGTCGGAATCTGCCTGTTCATCTAACCTTGTCCTGTCCTGTCGGAATCTGCCTGTCCATCTGAGCCTACGTGTGTTTCGTCATTAAAGAAACTCTGTTTGTTAATTCGCTTTTGGGTCCTCATTCACGCACCTGACAGAAGAATCCGACCAAGAATGGACCCAGCGACTTCGGATCCTCTCCACTCAGCCGTCGAGATCCAGGGAGCGATGCTAGGCAGACACGAGCAGGAATTGTCTGCTGCTCGACATGCCGTTGAGACCCTGGCCACCCAAGTCTCCAACCTCACAGAACAGGTTCACCATTTCCGCCTCGATCCACCGGCCACTTCCAGGGCTTTCGAATCTCCGGAGCCCAGAATCAATAACCCGCCGTGTTACTCTGGGGAGCCCACTGAATGCCGCTCGTTCCTCACCCAGTGTGATATTGTGTTTTCTCTCCAGCCCAACACTTACTCCAGGAGCACTGCTCGTATCGCCTACGTCATATCTCTCCTTACTGGACGGGCTCGTGAGTGGGGCACGGCAATCTGGGAGGCAAGAGCTGAGTGTACTAACCAGTATCAGGACTTTAAGGAGGAGATGATACGGGTTTTTGATCGATCTGTTTTTGGGGAGGAGGCTTCCAGGGTCCTGTCTTCCCTATGTCAAGGTAATCGATCCATAACAGACTACTCTATTGAGTTTCGCACTCTTGCTGCCTCCAGTGGCTGGAACGAGCCGGCTTTGCTCGCTCGTTTTCTGGAGGGTCTCCGCGCAGAGGTAAAGGATGAGATTCTCTCCCGGGAGGTTCCTTCCAGCGTGGATTCCTTGATTGAACTCGCTATTCGCATTGAGCGACGGGTTGATCTTCGTCACCGAGCTCGTGGAAAGGAGCTCGCGTTCTCCGTTGCCCCCCTCTCCGCATCACTACCATCTTCCTCTGCCGGCTCGGGAGCTGAGCCTATGCAGCTGGGAGGTATCCGCATCTCGACTAAAGAGAGGGAACGGAGAGTCACCAACCGCCTCTGTCTCTATTGCGGTTCCGCTGGTCATTTTGTCACTTCATGTCCAGTAAAAGCCAGAGCTCATCAGTAAGCGGAGGGCTACTGGTGAGCGCTACTACTCCTGTCTCTCCTTCAAGATCCTGCACTACCTTGTCGGTCCATCTACGCTGGACCGGTTCGTCAGCTTCCTGCAGTGCCTTGATAGACTCTGGGGCGGAGGGCTGTTTTATGGACGAGACCTGGGCTCGGGAACATGACATTCCTCTCAGACAGTTAAGGGAGCCCACGGCCTTGTTCGCCTTGGATGGTAGTCCTCTCCCCAGGATTCAGCGTGAGACGCTACCTTTAACCCTCACTGTCTCTGGTAATCATAGCGAAACCATTTCTTTTTTAATTTTTCGTTCACCTTTTACACCTGTTGTTTTGGGCCATCCCTGGCTAGTTTGTCATAATCCTTCTATTAATTGGTCTAGTAATTCTATCCTCTCCTGGAACGTCTCTTGTCATGTGAAATGTTTAATGTCTGCTGTCCCTCCTGTTTCCTCTGTCTCTTCTTCACAGGAGGAGCCTGGTGATTTGACAGGGGTGCCGGAGGAATATCACGATCTGCGCACGGTGTTCAGTCGGTCCAGGGCCACCTCTCTTCCTCCACACCGGTCGTATGATTGTAGTATTGATCTCCTTCCGGGAACCACTCCCCCCCGGAGTAGACTATACTCTCTGTCGGCTCCCGAACGTAAGGCTCTCGAAGATTATTTGTCTGTAGCTCTTGCCGCCGGTACCATAGTCCCCTCCTCCTCTCCCGCCGGAGCGGGGTTTTTTTTTGTTAAGAAGAAGGACGGGTCCCTGCGCCCCTGCATAGATTATCGAGGGCTGAATGACATAACAGTGAAGAATCGTTATCCGCTTCCTCTTATGTCTTCAGCCTTCGAGATCCTGCAGGGAGCCAGGTTTTTCACTAAGTTGGACCTTCGTAACGCTTACCATCTCGTGCGCATCAGGGAGGGGGACGAGTGGAAGACGGCGTTTAACACTCCGTTAGGGCACTTTGAATACCGGGTTCTTCCTTTCGGCCTCGCTAACGCTCCAGCTGTCTTTCAGGCATTAGTCAATGATGTCCTGAGAGACATGCTGAACATCTTTGTTTTCGTTTACCTTGACGATATCCTGATTTTTTCACCGTCACTCCAGATTCATGTTCAGCACGTTCGACGTGTCCTCCAGCGCCTTTTAGAGAATTGTCTTTTTGTGAAGGCTGAGAAGTGCACTTTTCATGCCTCCTCCGTCACATTTCTCGGTTCTGTTATTTCCGCTGAAGGCATTAAGATGGATCCCGCTAAGGTCCAAGCTGTCATTGATTGGCCCGTCCCTAAGTCACGCGTCGAGCTGCAGCGCTTTCTCGGCTTCGCGAACTTCTATCGTCGTTTCATCCGTAATTTCGGTCAGGTGGCAGCTCCTCTCACAGCCCTTACTTCTGTCAAGACGTGCTTTAAGTGGTCCGTTTCCGCCCAGGGAGCTTTTGATCTCCTCAAGAATCGTTTTACATCCGCACCTATCCTTGTTACACCTGACGTCTCTAGACAGTTCGTTGTCGAGGTTGACGCGTCAGAGGTGGGCGTGGGAGCCATTCTTTCTCAGCGCTCCCTCTCTGACGACAAGGTCCACCCTTGCGCGTATTTTTCTCATCGCCTGTCGCCGTCGGAACGTAACTATGATGTGGGAAACCGCGAACTGCTCGCCATCCGCTTAGCCCTAGGCGAATGGCGACAGTGGTTGGAGGGGGCGACCGTTCCTTTTGTCGTTTGGACTGACCATAGGAACCTTGAGTACATCCGTTCTGCCAAACGACTTAATGCGCGTCAGGCGCGCTGGGCGCTGTTTTTCGCTCGTTTCGAGTTCGTGATTTCTTATCGTCCGGGCTCTAAGAACACCAAGCCTGATGCTTTATCTCGTCTCTTCAGTTCTTCAGTAGCCTCCACTGACCCCGAGGGGATTCTCCCTGAGGGGCGTGTTGTCGGGTTGACCCTCTGGGGAATTGAGAGGCAGGTAAAGCAAGCACTCACTCACACTCCGTCGCCGCGCGCTTGTCCTAGGAACCTTCTTTTCGTTCCCGTTCCTACTCGTCTGGCCGTTCTTCAGTGGGCTCACTCTGCCAAGTTAGCCGGCCACCCTGGCGTTCGGGGTACGCTTGCTTCCATTCGCCAGCGTTTTTGGTGGCCCACCCGGGAGCATGACACGCGTCGTTTCGTGGCTGCTTGTTCGGTCTGCGCGCAGACTAAGTCCGGTAACTCCCCTCCTGCCGGCCGTCTCAGGCCGCTTCCCATTCCCTCTCGACCGTGGTCTCACATCGCCTTAGATTTTGTCACCGGACTGCCTTCGTCAGCGGGGAAGACTGTTATTCTTACGGTTGTCGATAGGTTCTCTAAGGCGGCTCATTTTATTCCCCTTGCTAAGCTTCCTTCTGCTAAAGAGACGGCACAAATCATCATCGAGAATGTTTTCAGAATTCATGGCCTTCCGTCAGACGTCGTTTCGGACAGAGGTCCGCAATTCACGTCTCAATTTTGGAGGGAGTTTTGCCGTTTGATTGGGGCTTCCGTCAGTCTCTCTTCCGGCTTTCACCCCCAGTCTAACGGTCAAGCAGAACGGGCCAATCAGACTATTGGTCGCATCTTACGCAGTCTTTCTTTTCGCAACCCTGCGTCTTGGTCAGAACAGCTCCCCTGGGCAGAATACGCCCACAACTCGCTTCCTTCGTCTGCGACCGGGCTATCTCCTTTTCAGAGTAGCCTCGGGTACCAGCCTCCGCTGTTCTCATCTCAGTTCGCCGAGTCCAGCGTCCCCTCCGCTCAGGCTTTTGTCCAACGTTGCGAGCGCACCTGGAAGAGGGTCAGGTCTGCACTTTGCCGTTATAGGGCGCAGACTGTGAGAGCTGCTAATAAGCGTAGAACTAAGAGTCCTAGATATTGTCGCGGTCAGAGAGTTTGGCTCTCCACTCAGAACCTTCCCCTTAAGACAGCTTCTCGCAAGTTGACCCCGCGGTTCATTGGTCCGTTCCGTATTTCTCAGATCATTAATCCTGTCGCAGTGCGACTTCTTCTTCCGCAATATCTTCGTCGCGTCCACCCGGTCTTCCATGTCTCCTGTGTTAAGCCCGTTCTTCGCGCCCCCGCTCGTCTTCCCCCCCCCCCCCCATCCTTGACGAGGGCGCACCTATCTACAGGGTCCGTAAGATTTTGGACATGCGTCCTCGGGGCCGTGGTCACCAGTACCTAGTGGATTGGGAGGGGTACGGTCCTGAGGAGAGGAGTTGGGTTCCCTCTCGGGACGTGCTGGACCGTTCGCTGATCGATGATTTCCTCCGTTGCCGCCAGGTTTCCTCCTCGAGTGCGCCAGGAGGCGCTCGGTGAGTGGGGGGGTACTGTCATGTATTGTCATGTTGTGTCCTGTTCCTGTTCTTTCTCTTCACCCTGTCTCCCTCTGCTGGTCGTATTAGGTTACCTTTTCTTCCCCTCTTTCCCCCAGCTGTTCCTTGTCTTCTCTAACTACCTCGTTCACCTCTTTTCCCACCTGTTCCCTTTTTCCCTCTGATTAGGTCTCTATATCTCTCTCTGTTTCTGCTTCTGTCTTTGTCGGATTCTCGTTTGTGTTACTCATGCCTGAACCAGACTATCGTCGTGTTTGCTGCAACCTTGTCCTGTCCTGTCGGAATCTGCCTGTTCATCTAACCTTGTCCTGTCCTGTCGGAATCTGCCTGTCCATCTGAGCCTACGTGTGTTTCGTCATTAAAGAAACTCTGTTTGTTAATTCGCTTTTGGGTCCTCATTCACGCACCTGACACTAACCTGCATCTCTACTACCACCTGTCACGCACCTGACACTAACCTGCATCTTCGAAAGCCAAGTTAACAAACAGATTACTGACCATTTTCAATCCCATCATACCTTCTCCGCTATGCAATCTGGTTTCCGAGCTGGTCATGGGTGCACCTCAGCCACGCTCAAGGTCCTTAACGATATCATAACCGCCATCAATAAGAGACATTACTGTGCAGCTGTATTCATCGACCTGGCCAAGGCTTTCGACTCTGTCAATCACCACATTCTTATTGGCAGACTCAACAGCCTTGGTTTCTCAAATGATTGCCTCACCTGGTTCACCAACTCCTTCTCTGACAGAGCTCAGTGTGTCAAATCGGAGGGCCTGTTGTCCGGACCTCTGGCAGTCTCCATGGGGGTGCCACAGGGTTCAATTCTCGGGTCAACTCTCTTCTCTGTATACATCAATGATGTCACTCTTGCTGCTGGTGATTCTCTAATCCACCGCTACGCAGACGACACCATTCTGTATACTTCTGGCCCTTCTTTGGACACTGTGTTAACTAACCTCCAGACGAGCTTCAATGCCATTCAACATCTCACTGGTTACCCCCAAAGCCAATTCCTCCTTTGGTCGCCTTTCCTTCCAGTTCTCTGCTGCCACTGACTGGAACAAACTGCAAAAATCACTGAAGCTGGAGATTCCCATCTCCCTCACTAGCTTTAAGAACCATTTGTCAGAGCAGCTCACAGATCACTGCACCTGTTCATAGCCCATCTGTATACAGCCCATCTATCTACCTCATTCACATACTGTATTTATTTATTTTGCACCTTTTGCACCACAGTATCTCTACTTGCACATCCATCTTTTGCACATCTACCATTCCTGTGTTTAATTGCCATATTGTAATTACTTCGCCACCATGGCCTATTTATTGCCGTAACTCCCTTATTTGACCTTATTTGCACTCACTGTATATAGACTTTGTCTTTTTTGCTGTGTTTTGTTCTTTCCATGTGTAACTCTGTGTTGTTGTATGTGTCGAACTAGCTATGCTTTATCTTGGCCAGGAAAGCAGTTGCAAATGAGAACTTGTTCTCAACTAGCTTACCTGGTTAAATAAAGGTGAAAAAAATACTCACAGACATTATTGTAACAGTTTAAGAAACTTCAGAGTGTTTTCTTTCCAATACTAGCAATATATGCATTTCCTAGCTTCTGGGCCTGAGTAACAGGTAGTTTACTTTGGGCACCTCCGAATGCTGCCTCCTATTCCGAAGAAGTTAAGACTAGAGGTCGACCGATAATGATTTTTTAATGTCGATACCGATACCGATTATTGGAGGACCAAAAAAGCCGATGCTGATTAATCGGCCGATTTTTTTAAAACTATTATTTGTAATAATGACAATTACAACAATACTGAATGAACACTTATTTTAACTTAATATAATACATAAATAAAATAAATTTAGCCTCAAGTAAATATTGAAACATGTTCAATTTGGTTTAAATAATGGAAAAACAAAGTGTTGGAGAAGAAAGTAAAAGTGCAATATGTGCTATGTAAGAAACCTTTCAGTTCCTTGCTCAGAACATGAGAACATATGAAAGCTGGTGGTTCCTTTTAACATGAGTCTTCAATATTCCCAGGTAAGAAGTTTTAGGTTGTAGTTATTATAGGAATTATAGGACTATTTCCCTCTATACCCATTTGTATTTCATTAACCTTTGACTATTGGATGTTCTTATTGGCACTTTAGTATTGCCATTGTAACAGTATAGCTTCTGTCCCTCTCCTCGCTCCTCCCTGGGCTCGAACCAGCAACACAACGACAACAGCCACCATCGAAGCAGCGTTACCCATGCAGAGCAAGGGGAACAACTACTAGAAGGCTCAGAGCGAGTGATGTTTGAAACGCTATTAGCGCTCGCTAACTAGATAACCATTTCACTTCGGTTACACCAGCCTCATCTCGGGAGTTGATAGGCTTGAAGTCATAAACAGTGCAATGCTTGACACACAACGAAGAGCTGCAGGCAAAACACACGAAAGTGCTGTTTGAATGAATGTTTACGCACCTGCTTCTGCCTTCCACCGCTCAGTCAGATACTTAGATACTTGTATGCTTGTATGCTCAGTCAGATTATATGCAATGCAGGACACGCTAGATAATATCTAGTAATATCATCAACCATGTGTAGTTAACTAGTGATTATGATTGATTGTTTTTTATAAGATAAGTTTAATGCTAGCTAGCAACTTACCTTGGCTGACTGCATTCGCGTAACAGGCAGTCTCCTTGTGGAGAGCAATGAGAGAGAGGGAGAGAGAGGCAGGTCGTTATTGCATTGGACTAGTTAACTGTAAGGTTGCAAGATTGGATCCCCCAAGCTAACAAAGTGAAAATCTGTCGTTTTGCCCCTGAACAAGGCAGTTAACCCAACGTTCCTAGGCCGTCATTGAAAATAAGAATGTGTTCTTAACGGACTTGCCTAGTTAAATAAAGGTATAAAAAAATCTAATTAAAATTAAACATAAAAAAATTAATTGGCAAATCGGCGCCCAAAAATACAGATTTCCGATTGTTATGAAAAGTTGAAATCGGCCCTAATTAATCGGCTATTCCGATTAATCAGTCGACCTCTAGTTAAGACCCTCAATTACATTCAGAGACTTGTCCCGAAGCCACTTCTGCATTGTCTTAGCTGTGTGCTTAGGGTCATTGTCCTGCTGGAAGGTGAACCTTCACCCCAGTCTGAGGTCCTAAGCGCTCTGAAGCAGGTTTTCATCAAGGATCTCTCTGTACTTTCCTCCGTTCATCTTTACCTTGATCCTGACTAGTCTCCCAGTCCCTGCCACTGAAAAGAATCCCCACATCATGATGCTGCCACCACCATGCTTCTCTGTAGGCCTGGTGCCAGGTTTCCTCCAGACGCTTGGTATTCAGGCCAAAGGGTTCAATCTTGGTTACACCAGACCAGATAATCTTGTTTATCATGGTCTCCAAGCAGGCTGTCATGTGCCTTTTACTCAGGAGTGACTTCCGTCTGGCCACTCTACCATAAAGGACAGATTGGTGGAGTGCTCCAGTGATGGTTATCCTTCTGGAAGGTTCTCCCATCTCCAGAGAGGAACTCTGGAGCTCTGTCAGAGTGACCATTGAGTTCTTGGTCACCTCCCTGACCAAGCTCTTCTCCCTCTATTGCTCAGTTTGGCTGGGCGCCAGCTCTAGGAATAGTCTTGGTGGTTCCAAGCTTCTTTAATTTTACAATGATGCCCCTCTTTGGGTACAGCGAGCACCATCACCCGCTCTCTGCTCCTTCAACCAGGCTGCTGTGGTCAGTGAGGTCGTATATTCCTAGGGAAGACCCTGCCACATGGCCACACAGTATAGAGATAGTGAAGTTTCATAGAGAACAAATGAATTTCTTCCACCTCACAGAACTTGAGGTTCGAACAACGTTTACGTTCCGGAGAAGGTATAAAATATCGGTGAAGAATCCAGCTACGAACTGGTCCGTTTGTTACAACTTGGGGAAGCTCATGGGAGACGGTGCGGCCACATTACCATAACGCTGTTTATATAATAGCCTCAGATATGAGGTTTACATCTAATTGTTGTATAAGATGAATGAGTGAGTATGATACTGTTTGTAAAATTGTGTAATGTGATTTTGGAATGTTTAATGAAGGAAACTCCAATTCTCTTTTGAGTTGAACTAAATCAGAGGAGCGCCCATGAGCCCAGTTAGGGTCAGGCATCCTGGGACAGCCCCTTTTCTGCAATTCCGAATAAAACCCCAATCTTGAGAATTCCTCAAGTAGACCATGTTTCTCTCAATCACGGGAGGACAAAGGTTGCAGACCATTGCTGAATCTTTTAACCATACCACGTGGTTAAACTCTTAGACTATCGATACCGACAGAATAAGAACAAGTCTTTGATATTAATTACTAGTCTGCAGCTAGGAATTCGGTATCATTGAATGCGAAGAACGACAACCGCCGAAACATCCCTTCTATAACGAATGAATGAATGTCACTCTGAACAACAACTATCTACTGTTTGTTTATGCATTTCTGTGAATTACTTAGTAATAAATAAATGATTTAAGACAATTGATGTATGGATGACTCATAGTGAAGACTGGGTTTGTGCAGATAACCAACAATTTACTACGTTTGGAATGAGACTAACGTGAGGTAAAGGAAACAATTAATTAATCAGAAGACTGTTGTTCAGATATGAAAATATCTTAAAGGTTATATTGGGAAATTATAATTTTGTAATCTGAATATTTTCCCTGGTGCCCCGACTTCCTAGTTAATTACAGTTACATGATTGATCAGTTTGATCGCGTAATACTAATTACAGAAAATCTTTGATAAAAACTAAGTCTTCAATTTAATGATAGTAAAGACACGACACCACTGTATTCTTGGGGACCTTCAATAATACAGACATACATTTTTTGGTACCCTTCCGACAGATCTGTGCCTCGACACAATCCTGTCTCAGAGCTCTACGGACAATTTCTTCGACCTCATGGCTTGTTTTTTTCTCTGACGGGATGTTTCCAAATCATGTCCAATGAAGTTGTAGAAACATCTCAAGGATGATTAATGAAAACAGGGTGCACCTGAGCTCAATTTTGAGTCTCATAGCAAAGGGTCTGAATACTTACATAAATAAGGTATTTCTGTTTTTTGTTTTTAATAAATTAGCAAAAATCGCTTTGTCATTATGAGTGTCATGCCCTGGTCGAAGTATTTTGTGTTTATTTTAATTTATTTGGTCAGGCCAGGGTGTGGCATGGGTTTTTGTATGTGGTGTGTTGGGTTTGTAGCTTAGTGGGGTGTTCTAGTGAAGTCTATGGCTGTCTGAAGTGGTTCTCAATCAGAGGCAGGTGTTTATCGTTGTCTCTGATTGGGAACCATATTTAGACAGCCATATTCTTTGGGTGTTTCGTGGGTGATTGTCCTTAGTGTCCTTTTTCCTGTCTGTGTTAGTTTGCACCAGTTTAGGCTGTTTCGGTTTTCACATTACGTTTATTGTTTTGTACAGTTCGTGTTTCATCATTATTAAATAAACATGGATCGCAATAGCCACGCCGCATTTTGGTCCGACTCTCTTTCCCATACAGAAAACCGTAACAATGAGGTATTGTTAATAGATTGATGTGGAAAATGTTTTATTTAATCAATTTTAGAATAAGGCTGTAATGTAACAAAAAGGGGTCTGAATATTTTCCGAATGCACTGTACTTTTCTCGCATAAGGTTGGATGGAGACCTGGTTTATGACAGAAAAAAATCTTTACATAATGCAGGATAATATTTATTGTTGTTAGGTAATAACAGAATACTGAATGAGTTTTCGTTTCCCCAGTAAACTTTATTTATGCTATGTATAATAGGCTATTGGTTAAGTTTGGTTATGGTAGTACTATATATTAGTGAGGTTAGGAGTTCTTCCAGGTCAACTGGTCAGTATATTAATCATAACACCTTTCCTATTTTCAGTGCCTTCTCACTCTGAGGACCCCGATGGCTACCTGAGGCCAGTGATGTTGGCCATGCAGCACTACAACTCCTCAGGCCTGGCTGCCCCCAATCTCCTCCCCAACCAGACCTGGGGGGTGGAGGGTGTGCCAGCCATGGCCTGGAGGGCAAACATCACCACAGAGAGGCCCATGTCTCCCCCCAGTAACCCCACTGCAGCTGGCCTCTCCATGACCCTGGGCATCCTGTCCAACATCGTGGCCCTGGTCATCCTGGCGAAAGCCTATGCCCGTCTGCGCCGCCGCTCCAAGGCCACCTTCCTGCTCTTCGCCAGTTCCCTGGTAGCCACAGACTTTGCCGGCCACATCATCCCCGGTGCACTGGTGTTGAGGCTGTACTCAGCTGGGGCTGCGACTGGGCCCTTAGGTCTCGCTGCCACCGATGCCCCCTGCCAGTTCCTAGGGGGTAGCATGGTGTTCTTCGGCTTGTGCCCATTGTTCCTGGGCTGTGCCATGGCTGCTGAGCGCTGCCTGGGTGTCACACAGCCCCTGCTCCATGCCTCACTGGTCACCACGGCTCGCACCAAGATGGCACTAGCTCTCATCTGGCTGCTGGCTCTGTGTGTGGCCTTTCTGCCCTTCTTCAGGCTGGGGGCCTACACCTACCAGTACCCCGGGACCTGGTGCTTCATCAGTGTCCTGGGAGAGACTCAGGAGACGGACGTGGCCTTTGTCATGCTGTTCTCTGGACTGGGCCTGGCCTCTCTGACTGTGGCCCTGGTGTGTAATACCATCAGTGGGGTCACGCTGGTGCTTGCCAGACTGCGTAAGAAGTGTAAGACCTGCTACCGTCGCTCAGCCAAGTCCCATGACATTGAGATGGTGGCCCAGCTGGTGGGCATTATGATCACTTCTTGCATCTGCTGGAGCCCCCTGCTGGTGAGTTGGAAAAGTTCAGTTCACAATTCTGCATGAATCAGGGTAGGGGTCAAAACTATCTTTATTGTGTTCCATTTGGGAATTAAGGTCTCTTTTCAGTCCTTATCATGGAAATTCAGCGCTACAGCATGATTGAAAGGCAATGCTCCCACGTTAGCTGCTACTGCATCCACGGTGAACACTTCGTATGTCTGCTCAATCGGGAAATCCCACATGAAAAAAAGACTAGTATACTATGGTATAAATCAGCGCTCTCCAACGCTGTTCCTGGAAAGCTGCCTTCTTGTAGGTTTTTGCTCAAATCCCAATCTAGCGCACCTGATTCTAATAAGTATCTGGTTGATAAACTGAATCAGGTTAGTTACAACTGGGGTTGGAGTGAAAACCTACGGGAGTGTTGCTCTCCAGGAGCAGGGTTGGAGAGCCCTGGTTTAAATACTATAGTATTCACTGTAGTGTTTTTGCCGACTTCCCTGTAGTATTCACTGTAGTGCTTTGCAATATATTAATGTAGTACTTACTATGGTGTTTTTGTTTTATTATTTTTGACATAGAAGTAGAGGCTTTCTCCTTCATGAAACCTACTAAATGAGCACAAATTCCATAACCTGTAAGTCAATCAGCCAGCCTAAAATCTTACCAAATAATTCAACACTTATGCTATTTTCTATTACATAATATCTTCTATACTTGGCATGTAGGTTTCTCACTTATGGGTGGCACAAATTGGGATATGGGGAGGGGAATGGGCAGGGTATATGCAAATTAAATACTGTCGTCTTTACTATAATAAAAAAGGTTTGTGTTTGTGCGGACTGTAGTGTTTTTGCAGACATTACTGTAGTATTTACTACGATGTTCTTTTGCGGATCATACTGTAATATTAACTGTAGTATTCTACAGTATACTACAACATTCTATAGTAAGTACTACACATGATTTAGGGATACTACCATGTGTAGTATAGTATTATACAGTATACTACAGTTTACTATAGTAAACTGTAGTAATTTTTCATGTGGGTTACATTTACATTTCTATTGCGCTTCAGCAATACAGATTGAATAGAGCCTGTGGGAAAAGTTACAGGGGAGAAGAGGGGGGATGAATGAGCCAATTGGAAGCTGGGGATGATTACTTGGCCATAATGGTATGAGGGCCAGAATGGAGATGAAGCCAGGACACTGAGAACACCCCAACTCTTAAGATAAGTGCATTGGGATCTTTAGTGACCACAGAGAGTCTGGACACCTGTTTACTGTCTCACCCAAAAGACGGCACCCTGCACAGGGAAATGTCCCCAATCACTGCCCTGGGATCTTTTTGTTTTTGACTAGAGGAAAGAGTGCCTCTTACTGGCCGTCCAACATCACTTCCAGCAGCATCTGGTCGCCCATCCAGGGCCAACCAGGACCGACCCACCCTGTTAAGCTTCAGAGACAAACCAGTAGTGAGATGCAGGGTGGTAAAAGCATAAAATAATATTGTAAAAATGCTCAGCTAACAAAAGTAATTCATCCTCTCTGTAAATCTCCAAGATATTCTGCCCCATAAACTCAAAGGCCTGAAATAATATAGAAAATCTCTGCTAACAATCCAGTACTATTTCATCCTCTTTTTGTACACCTTCTGAAATAGACACTTTCCAGTTCCCAGTCATAAACACTATGATTCAGAATAGTGCACCTAAAACAGATGGATAGACATGGTGTACTGCACCAAGGGTATAAATGAATAGTCATGGTGGGCCCTTGCATTGACTAGATGGAATAAATTATTTAAGGTAATGCCATTATGAAGGGCTTGAATAACAGATTTCAGATTGGGTGACATTGAAAATGTTACAGCTTCTCTCCTTTTCCAGTCTTCTGGGAAAGAGGAATATTAGCCAACTAAAATAATTTAATACAAAAACATGGTGATGGTTTGATGATTTTTTAATCAAGGATATTTTTTTTTTACAATTCCAATACTAAGAATTTTGTATAAACTGTTAATATGTTGTAACGGCTTTCATCGGAAGAAGAGGAATCGTCAGAAACAAAATGCAGTGGGAAACGTGTTCATCTTTATTTTAAGGAACTGAACACTGAATACAAAAAAGAACAAAAGGAAGACCCGAAACAGTCCTGCAAGGTGACACAAGCACTAAACAGAAAAACAACTACCTATGATTCCCAATCAGAGACGATAGACAGCTGTCCCTGATTGAGAACCATACCAGGCCGAAACATGGAAATTCAAAAACCTAGACATACAAACATAGAATGCCCACCCAAATCACACCCTGACCAAACAACAATAGAAACATACAAAGCAATCTACATTCAGGTCCAATTTAAAAGTAACCATTTATTTTGACACAAACTGTGAGAAGTGAAAGAGGACAGACTATAAACCATGCTTCAAATTATGGCAGCCTGTTACTTGTCATCACTGGGTCTGTTAAAACTTAGAGTAGCCTTGAGCACCCCCCCCCCCCCCCCCCCCCCTCTTGTTCCCTCTCCCAAAAAGTATGCATTGTTCTTTATTTAGAACATTGTCAAATCAAAATGATAAAGCCCTTCTTACATCAGCTGATATCTCAAAGTGCTGTACAGAAACCCAGCCTAAAACCCCAAACAGCAAGCAATGCAGGTGTAGAAGCATGTTATGTGCATAAAAAGTGTATATTAATGGATTTCTCACCTGGAAGACATTACGCCCATTAATGTCAGTAGTTGACCTGTTGATTTGCACAATACTGCACAAAAGTTGGGCCCAAATATAATTACTGATGTGTGAACTAAATAAGAACAGCTTAGCATACATTTTTTACTGTTGGGGAGATGTAATAACCGTTACAGAGGCATTGTTTGTGCTTAAAATCTCTTAATAAGCTGTGGCCAATTGTTATAAAAATTGTAAATAAGATTTATAAGGCTACAATTTTGAGCCTGTGATTTCTAACATCAGTAAATCAGTATTCATAGGAACACGTTGTGAAGATGCATTTTGACTGCTACCTTTATTAATTTTTTTTGTTAACATGTGGCAATCTACAGTGTCGGGTAATGTATATAAATTACTAGCAGTGTATGCAGATTGATGCAAATATATATACACCAGCTGAACATATCTATATCCTGCACAACCACTGTAAAACTAACCCAGGTATCTGTGTTACTTGCAGATCTTTGGCCTGATGTCAGTCACATGGTCCTATAGCGGTTCCATAGGCAATGACCAGGACACATACAGGAGGTTGATGGTGATGGGCGTCCGGCTGGCCTCCTGGAACCAGATCCTGGACCCCTGGGTCTACATTTTGCTGCGCCGGGCCGTGCTGAGGAAGATCTATCGCATCACCAAGAGCCGGGCCAGCTTCAAGAACAGCACCTTCCGCCATTGGGACATCAGCTCCTTCCAGAACTCTGAGAAAATAAACACTGTCAACAGGATCTGAGGGAGAAGAAAACACACAGACAGAAAGAGACTGGCATCTTATCATGGTCCTTTGTTGTTCTCGGTGCTTTATTTGCCACTCAACTCAACATGCTGGATTGAGGAGAAGACTGAACATCCAGCAGTAGGATCTAACAGCAGTGTTGGTGTATCACACAAAAGGAAATACCCATTGCCTATAAGACCTATATTCCTTTATTGAGAACTGTGTGGGTCTGCCTGACTGTGAAAGTCTATGGGGTTTGGGATTGAAATCATCATCCTCCAGATCTTGGATCTCTTTCAGATTGATTTGATTGGCCAGTAAGACCTGCTTTGACTGTTGTGTGGAGAAGTCTCATCATTTTATGGGAAACAGCCAAGCCAGACTATACTCAAACAAATTAAATGTCATTAATGGATTTATAACAAAACATTCTGACCAAGTAAGGACAGTATGCCTCACCTGGATACTGGAGACATAGCACAGATAAATCTGCCCAAGGAGAAGGGTTTGTTGTAAAAGTGTCTGGTAGGTCACGCAACATGAGTCTTTCTCTGTGTACATAACTGTACATGAAATGAAGCTGCCTATAAGATATCAACAACAAACATCTCAAATTATATATACGTGTTTGTGTGTGTTACTGTCAGTGTTTTTTTGGAGTTCATACTTTGTTTGTTTGTGGAAATGTCAAAGTGCACTTTGACACATCATGAAGTCAGTGGCACTATGCCAAAGCAAAGTAAAGGCTGTGCTTTTACCTGTGCTTGAAGATGTGAAAGACATACAGTATGTGTCAAACTTGTAATGCTATTGACGTGTGAATTGTGTGTGTGTGTGTATTTATTGCTTATATTGTTTCCCCAATTGTCTGGGGACCTAAATGAAGCTAAGTGTTGCAAAAGCTATAGAATTTAATGTTGTCTAATAAAGTTTAAGTTGCCGGTTATCCTTTTTTACTGAAAAACATATATAATTTTATTTTTCTTTAAAAGAAAATGTATCCCAGCCCCCGTCCCCGCAGGAGGTATTTTGCCTTTCGATAGGCCGTCATTGTAAATAATAATTTGTTCTTAACTGACTTGCATAGTTAAATAAAGGTTCAATAAAAAATAAATAAAATAAACCACAAAATGGCCTTTCAGGGTCATAGCACCATGGTGCTCATCCCAGGAGAAAACAGAGGTGTGGAAAATGTTCTCTGACAGGGGAAGTAGAACAGAAATTATCTCAGTATAGGTATGAATTGATACAAGTTTTCATTACTCCAACAATTGCAATGGTTGTAACAAATGTTAATTATTACTGAGTAAAGTGGTCTGTATTGGCTCATATTGATGAACTACCACAAATAATTTCCTGCAATACACACAACGCCTTACAATTACATAAATTTTCTCTGAAGTTTATGGAATTCTATGAATTTAGGTTTGCTTGTATAGTAGTAGGTAACAGTACAAAAGACAATGACACAAGTACACAAATGGAGTCTTATACCCTGACTACACCGCTCGCTTGCGTTGCAAAATACATTTAGGAATCTATGTTATTCAATTATTGCACCCAGACTGCTCACAAGCGTCTGCGTGTCATCTCCTCATTGGTTATACCCACGTGGGTGATTGACAGACGAACTGTTGCCGGTTGTCGTGGTAATACTATGAAAGTTTAGATGCCAATCACTATATAAGTTAAACGATGAAAAAGCCTGGAAGGAGGAGAGATGATTAGAAACGATTCGGTTGACCGTTTTTATGTGTGGATTAATTGTCAGAGTAGAGGACCTTGTGCATTTCAGGTAAAATAACAACTCAATGTTTATATCCCAGGACAAATTAGCTAGCAACAGCAAGTTAGCTAAATAGGACAAATTAGCTAGCAAGTGCAAGCTAAATTGCCATAAATGTTTAATGCTTTTCGATCTGTACCCAAATTCATGTCATTGGTTCAGAGTTTGTTTGATATTTTAACCTGCGTGTCGTGATCGCGTTTGGTGTACGGGGACAAAATACATTTATGCATGATGGCGCACATGCGCAGCCTGGTTTGGGTTCCGTGTTAGATCTTTGCTCATGTCTAAAGTGCAACAGTGCTTTCACAGGATTAGATATGTTGCCGACAGTTACAAAAAACGGACAAAAAACAATTACAAACAATGCTTCTTCATGAAAAAAAGATAGAACACGTAGTCACTGCATTCAAACATAAACAGTAAATATTTTAGAAACACAAATATAATGAACACAAATATAAACGCAACATGTAACATGTTGGTCCCATGTTTCATAAGCGGAAATAAAAGATCACAGAAATGTTCCATATGCACAAAAGGCTTATTTCTCTCAAATTTTGTGCACAAATTTGTTTACATGCCTGTTAGTGAGTCTTTCTATTTCACCAAGATAATACATCCACCTGACAGGTCTGGAAAATCAAGAAGCTGATTAAATAGCATGATCATTCCACATGGGCACCTTGTGCTGGGGACAATAAAAGACTTCTCTAAAATGTGCAGTTTTGTAACAAAACACAATGCTACAGATATCTCAAGTTTTGAGGGAGCATGCAGTTGGCATGCTGACTGCAGTAAAGTCCACCAGAACTGTTGCCAGAAAATGTCATGTTTATTTATCCACAATAGCCAGCCGCCTCCAACTTCATTTTAGAGAATTTGGCAGTATGTCCAACTGGCCTCACAACCGCAGGCCACGTGTATGGCGTCGTGTGGGCGAGCGGTTTGCTAAAGTCAATGTTGTGAACTGAGTGCCCCATGTTGGTGGTGGCGTTATAGTATTGGCAGGCATAAGCTACGGACAACCAACACAATTGCATTTTATCGATGGCAATTTGCACAGAGATACCGTGACAAGATCCTGAGGTTCATAGTCATCAAATCAAATTGCATTGGTCACATACAGACCAATAGATGTTATTGCAGGTGTAGCGAAATGCTTGTGTTTCTAGCTCCAACAGTGCAGTAATAGCTAACAATTCACAACAATACACACAAATCTAAAGTAAAATAATGGAGTTAAGAAATATATAAATATTAGGACTAGCGATGTCGGAGTGGTATTACCTAAAATACGTTAGAATAGAAAACAGTATATACATATGAAATGAGTAAAGCAGTACGTAAACATTAAAGCAGTTTTGTGCCATTCGTCCGCCGCCATCATCTCATGTTTCAACAAGATAATGCACAGCCCGATGTCGGAAGGATCTGTACACAATTCCTGGAAGCTGCAAATTTCCCAGTTCTTCCATGACCTGCATACACACCAGACATTGAGCATGTTAACAGATGCTCTGGATTGACGTGTACTACAGCGTATTCCAGTTCCCGACAATATCCAGCAATTTCTCACAGCCATTGAAGAGGAGAGGGACAACATTCCACAGGCCACAAGAAAAAAAAGAAAAAAATGCCTATTTGTTTTCCCAGTCATGTGAAATCCATAGATTAGGGCCTTATTCATTTATTTAAATTGACTGATTTCCTTATATGAACTATAACTCAGTACAATATTTTAAATTGTTGTATGTTGCGTTCATATTTTTGTTCAGGTAACTTTGAGTCACCTTAATGGAGTGCAGATTAAAACATGGTAAATTAAAACACACCTAAAAATATTGTCATGACTCCTGCATTTTCACAGACCCTGGGTCTGAGTGAATGATTTGCTGCTCTTGTGCAGGGAAATTCATTAACACTTCGATTTTTTTAACACCTCTTTCATTTGAAATGCTAACAGTCCTCATGGTTCCCCTCCAAATTTGCCAATTACCCACTGATATGTATAAAGGGCCCTGCAAGAAGGTGGTAAATAAGAGGTCCGTTTGAAAGGTGGTTATATAAACATTGCCTAATATTTTTAACAGGTATTTTAAACTAGGTGGTTCGAGCCCTGAATGCTGATTGGCTGACAGCCGTTGTATATCAGACCGTATACCATGGGTATGACAAAACATTTATTTTTACTGCTCCAATTACGTTGGTAACCAGTTTATAATAGCAATAAGGCACCTCTGGGATTTGATATATGGCCAATATACCACAGCTAAGGGCTGATCTTACTACGACTCATCGCGGAGTGCCTGACACAGCCCTTAGCCTTGGTATATTGGCCACATGCCACACCTCCTCGGGCCTTATTGTTTAAATACACCACATCTTCTGCCTGAAATGTGTGTGTTTGGTCACATACTTTAATGGAATCCCCAGATATCAAATTATAACTATGTTATATCCTGGATGAACAGGGCATGGTGTATAGAGTTAATAATTAAATAATGATTTATAGTAGCTATGTAATTTTGGGAAATTGGCTGGTGATTATCTATCCCACAGTACGGTATTGACTCGTGAACTAGCTAGCTAGTACTTTACGTTTCAGACTAGACATCGAAAGGTGAAACGGGATTGGCTACTTCTTTGGTCACATGCTATTTTCGCCCAATTAGCTTTCAGAAAGTGCTGTTCAGGTGTGTGTAGTCATTTCTGCTCCTCAGCGAGGAGAGTTGGAGCGAAGCGTCGCTGAATTGGTAAGTCTAGAAGGATGTTTTATTTTGAGTGTTTTACAACGATGCACATTATATTCAGATTGATTAAATGATCACCACCGTCCATATGAACATGAATTAAGCAACTATATTACCGGTGACACTAATTTGCCGTTGTACGAATTACGTCTCGCAAGCTAACGTTAGCCTAGCAGCAGCCCTCTTTGTTCAGAACGCTCTCTCAGCTCGAACGACAAGCAAAGGCAGCACGTCGTAAGGCACCATGCTAGCTTACCTAACGTTATATTATGGAGAAAAAAATAATTTACGCGAATAGGAATAGAAAGCAAATGCAGGATTTTGTCCATCGTTATGTATGATTGCCTATATAGCTATGGCCAGTCAACGTTGGCTACAATGCGAGGACACGACCATCTTGGGCTAGCCATGCTAGCTAACAGACGCTCATAAAATGTTATCACAATATCATGGCGATCACATATGGCATTTTATATTTAACTATCTATATATACCCACATAGTTAGCAGTCTAATCGTGGTGTGACTAGTGCATGGGGGCATATTCCAGACTGGCGCACTGAATTAAGGTTTGAAATTAAAATGGCGTCTGGGAGGATTCTCTTAGCCAGCAGATCCTACCCACTTGCTTACAGCAACACTGACTAGGGTCAGACAGCGTTCCTGTGTAGATAAAGACACCACAGAGCCTGCGCCAAATATTGCTCTATATGCTGAATTGTCACATTGATCAACTGGTAGTTTTTCAGGAAAACTGTCCTTTTCCTCCTCAGGAAGCATAAGCCACAGCAGCCATTTTGGAATATCAGTGTGAGCCAATTGGCTCCTTTGTCGTTCAAGTGACATGCCATTCCATAATGGCTACTGCTAACTAGCATGAAGACAAACATCCGTTTACTTAAAATCAAGCAGTCATTCAGTCTTCTTGGTGTAACAGTTGGGATAATGGGACAATTTGGTGTACAACCAGTTATCATCCCAGGATTGAGGTGTGTTTAATGCAACCACTGTCAGATTTTTTAAAAACTTTACGGAAAAAGCAAACCATGCAATAATCTGAGTACAGCGTTCAGACCACAAAGCAGCCAATAAGATATCCGCCACATTGTGTAGTCAACATTAGTCAGAAATAGCATTATAAATATTCACTTACCTTTGATCTTCATCAGAATGCACTCCCAGGAATCCCAGTTCCACAAATGTTTGATTTGTTTAATAAAGTTAATCATTTATGTCCAAATAGCTTCTTTTGTTAGGGCGTTTGGTAAACAAATCCAAACGCGCGTTCAGATCCAGCCGAACGTCAGACAAAAAGTTCCGTTACAGCTCGTAGAAACTTGTCAAACCAAGTATAGAATCAATCTTTAGGATGTTTTTTATCATAAATGTTCCAACCGGATAATACTTATGTCTGTAGAAAAGCAATTGAACGAGAGCTAACTCTCTCGTGACCGTGCGTGACCTGTGGCACTCTGCCAGACACCTGGCTCAATCCCCTCTCATTCGCCACCACTTCACAGTAGATGCCTCAAACAAAGTTCTAAAGACTGTTGACATCTAGTGGAAGCCTTATGAACTGGAATATGACCCCATTTATACTGTATATTGGAATGGCAAAGAGTTGAAAATCTACAAACCTCAGATTTCCGACTTCCTGGTTGGATTTTTCTCGGGTTTTCTGAGTTCTGTTATACTCGCAGACATCATTCAAACAGTTTTAGAAGTTCAGTGTTTTCTATCCAATACTACTAATAATATGCATATATTAGCATCTGGGACAGAGTAGCAGGCAGTTTACTCTGGGCACCTTATCCAAGCTACTCATCCAAGCTACTCAATACTGCCACCCTGTCACCAAGAAGTTGACCAAGCACAAGGTGCCTTAAAGTACTTGAATTTGGTACTCTGAAAAACTACTGGAATACCTTCCAAATCAGATGTTTTCTCAGGTTGGTACTCGTAAAAGTACTTTAATTAAATTGAGAGAACAGAAAATGCTCATATGTTTATGAAATGCCAAATGGCAGGCAAATTTAGATCTAATCCTGCCTATTGTGCATAGCAGAATTTTTTTGCTGTCTTTTATTTCAGCTCATGAAACATGGGACCCACGATTTACATGTTGCATTTTTATATTTTTGGTCATTATATATTACCCACTTTTTTTGTTTGTTTTTATATCCACATCACTGGACCCAACCAGCCCACACTGTAAAGTGCAACAAATACATTAGACTGATATTGCGAGCATTTGTGAATCAGTCCTGAAGAGCTATATGAAGGGGGAAAGACAAAGCGCTGCATCCTGCGCTGGCGGCAGTTCAACATTGTGACATTTTCCTCTGCAACAACCTCCAGACCTTTGTTGCCAATCGCCTCATTCACAGGCTCCTGCCGTTCACATGCCGTTTTCCTCACACAACCATTCCAAATAGCGACACTAAAGCAGCCAGTCAGAATCAAGACACTTTTCCTTAGCTATTAAGTAGATGCCCAATAATAATATAATAGTCATTAAGCTGGAATTGTGGAGTAAATTATGTCAGTAGGCATGTCAAACCCTGTCACTACTCAAGTTACATCAGTACTCACTTACCACCATGTATGTAGTGAAACAACACAGTAGCACTTGTGAGGTAGTGATGAATAGTCGGCTGTTTTTTTCATGAGGTTGTGGCGATACACCGCTATCTGGTGGTGATGAAGAATGATTGCATAATAGGAACTATTACAAATCGATGGTCATTGAAAATAAATATTAGTGCTTGGAAAAGTACTTAAGTCCTTTTTCATTTGACTGCATCAATAGATAGCGTGCCATGAAAAGGGTACATGCTGAATCAGGGGATGATGGAAAACAATCAACACCCTTTTTGTGTGAATATTGTTTTGATTCTGATCTTTAAAAAAACAAAAAACCCAAAAAAGGTGTGGCTTGTTTTCCATCCTCATGAAGTTATGGTACTTGGCTAGGCCCTGGGTTGGTAGAGCCACGGCAATGTTTTTTTCACAGCTAGTCATGTAGTTAGCTAGCTATCGGGCCTGGATGCCAGTCTCTTTCTGCCATAGCCCCTCTAGTAATGTAATAGTATCTATGCCATAAACCTTCAAAGTGACAGAATAGTACCGGTAATGGCAGCCATTTTGGTCAGGGAGAAATCCAAACCAGTCACTTCTCAGTATTGTTGTCGTCTACTAGAGGTCGACCGATTATGATTTTTCAACGCCGATGCCGATTATTGGATGACCAAAAAAGCGATGCCGATTAATTGGCCAATTTTATTTATTTGTAATGACAATTACAACAATAGTGAATTAACACTTATTTTAACTTAATATAATGCATCAATAAAATCTATTTAGCCTCATAAATAATGACACGTGTTCAATTTGGTTTAAATAATGCAAAAAAAAAGTATTGAAGAAAGTAAAAGTACAATGTGCTAAGGTTTAAGTTCATTGCTCAGAACATGAGAACATATGAAAGCTGGTGGTTCCTTTTAACATGAGTCTTCAATATTCCCAGGTAAGAAGTTTTAGGTTGTAGGTATTATAGGACTATTTCCCTCTATACCATTTGTATTTAATTTACCTTTGACTATTGGATGTTCTTATAGGCACTTTAGTATTGCCAGTGTAACCGTAGCTTCCGTCCCTCTCCTCGCTCGAACCAGGAACACATTGACAACAGCCACCCTCGAAGCAGCGTTACCCATGCAGAGCAAGGGGAACAACTACTCCAAGGCTCAGAGCGAGTGACGTTTGAAACGCTATTAGCGCTCGCTAACTAGCTAGCCATTTCACTTCGGTTACACCAGCCTCATCTTGGGAGTTGATAGGCTTGAAGTTATAAACGGTGCAATGCTTGACGCACAACGAAGAGCTGCTGGCAAAACACGTGAAAGTGCTGTTTGAATGAATGTTTATGAATTTTCTAAATTCAAATGTTTCTTCCGTAAGTAGCGATGGGTTTGGAGAAGACTTTGGTGAATTGGGCATGTTGAAAAATTGCTCCTGCCATTTTACACTAGCTAAGGTATGGAAGCATTCACATATAGCCACCATTACAATGCTAGTTTCCTGAATAGAGGGATTTGACACATGATAGAAATTATCGGTTTGTTTGTGTACCTTGAATGACTTCTCAGCCAGGTTTACTGTCAGAACTGAGTGACTCAAGATGTGGGGTACTGCCAGTTTCTAATTGATGTCAACTGCAATGAACCGTTTGTAGATTTTAACTGCAGTGTGCTCATGTGTTAAATACATTTTGGCTTTAGGACTGTGCATGTACTGCAGGTCTGTCTGGTAACTGATACCCTTTGCCTCATCTTTCTGAAATGTACACTGGCTCTGGAATGTTAATTTCAAACTGAAGAACCATGTTTTTTTTAGGTCATTATTGCTCTCGGAGTCATACTGGTATACAGGAGCAGTAGCCCAATTTATCTTCCTTGGTAGAGCTACATTTTAGCATATCTGGCATCTGCTCCTGCAGGACTGATTCATAATCAAACTGATTGAATCAGTGTTTTGAAAGTAGATGCTGATAGTGCCCCCAGGGATTGTGCTACAGTTGTGTCCTGGCACTGCTTCAGCCCTGGTCCAACTTCTCCCATCTTTTATTTTTGGGAGGAAGAATGCGACCGGTGTCCTGCTCATCTGTAGGCCTACAATGATGGCACTGCCCATTTAAAAAAAAATCAACAATGGTGATATCACACTGGGTTTTATACAGGGAAGCTCAAAACAGGAGAAACATTTTAGCGCAACCTTGTCCAATAACGATGCTCATTGTGTCCTATTTTCCCCTCCCCCATTTCGTGCCTACTGAACACAACCCAGGTTTGCAACAGGCTACAGTAGGAACACCCTTGTTACTGCTGTTTCAGCACACTTAGCCTATGGGTAATTCCGTGGTATCTGAAACTCCTGTGTAAATTGTTTAAAGCAGTCAATGTGCATAGTTGTTGGTTTGTTAAACTTAGAAATCAATGGTTTGTTTGGTATACATTTTAAAGTGAAATTGGAGTTTGTGTAATTCCTTTAGCATGGAATTTCCCTTGTCATGCAAAGCCGCCCTCCACTTTAGGGAGGTGCATTCTTAGGTCTGTTCAAATAAATCCCTATGTTCTGTTAACCTTAAATAACATGTTTTTATTTTAGCAAAAAAAAAAAGACATCTTCTACTCTAGGGGAATCTGGCATCCTTTTATTGCTTTGCTCATTTTAAGCATGTCCCTTTTGTTCTCAGCAGAACCAAGCAGCAGTGTTGGTGTTCTCTCAGGAAGGACCTGTTCTTGTATCACTGCCATATACACAGGATCGAAGACTCTAAAGCAACTATGGTACCGCTTTTCTTATACACTCATTTTTAGGAAGGCTATTTTGTGTAAACACTTTCTATTTAGTAGTGAACATGGAGCACTTTAATTTTACTAGCCTCACTCACCACTATAATAATTTGCCTCTGCAAGCAATCAACTGTCTGACATAATTGATTGAGAAGATTATTTGTAAGTTAACAAGGACGCGGCATACAAGTAGACCTAAAAAAACAATATTCCATCAAATGTCCATTGTAATTCAGGTTGCTGCCAGTCAAAACTGCCCTGGGCATTTCAAACACATGCTCCTGCTTGCATTTGATTGCACTCCTCTAATTGTACATGACTCTCACCCAGCAGTAGTCCATGGGTGATTATGTAAGGACAGTGAAAGCTGACTAAGTAAAATTACTGTATTTTGAGGATTACAGTGGGGTGAAGGTTATCACAATATGACTGTTTCTTCCTATCAAAGCCACTTACTGACTGCAATTGTGACCTGCTGAAGTCAATTCCGTAAAATAACTCCTCTATTCTGGTCCAGCCTCCTCCCCTGCGCCACCGCTCCATGCGTATCTTCATGAACGATGACCGCCACGTGATGGCCAAGCACTCCGCTGTGTACCCCACACAGGAGGAGCTGGAGGGTGTGCAGAACATGGTGTCCCACACGGAGCGCGCCCTCAAGGCTGTCTCTGACTGGCTGGACGAGCAGGAAAAGGTGGTCAAGTCTGCACCAGACGGAACCGATTCCGATAAAGAAAGGTAAGTGAGTGGAAAATTGTATTCAAAAGGGTGCATGGGGTACAAAATGTCAGTTGCGTAGAAATACGTTTTGCACCATCAAGGCTGGAGTGTTGGTGAAGGCAGCATCACTTTCAGCTTTGAATTTCAAAGGTAATTGACCTGGGTACCCATGTCTCCTCTGCCAGTGAGCCCAAGGTGTCGGAACAGGCCACACGGTCCCTGCGTGGGGTGATGAGGGTGGGCCTGGTGGCCAAGGGCTTGCTGCTGAAGGGGGACCTGGACCTGGAGCTGGTCCTTCTGTGTAAGGACAAACCCACCATCACCCTGCTGAAGAACGTGGCAGATAACCTGGCTGTGCAACTCAAGGCGAGTCCATTCACCCTCTAGTGTTTTCTGTGTCTTCATATTCAGTTGGCTTTGTGAAGTTGAATTTGTTCTTTCGAGAATATACTCTCCTGCATCATTTCAGTTGTGGGGTGATGCGTTCATTTGAGAGGAATGGTCACAACTGAATTCAGTAGCAAATAGTTTTTTTTATGCTTGGGGTACATGACCTTGACTCCTTGGTGGGATAGCCACTACATGGCTATTGTATTAACAATTCCTCCTGTTCTACCTGGCAGACCATCACAGAGGACAAGTATGAGGTCACTCAGGTCATCCGTGAAGCCACCATCGTAATCAAGAGCACCAAGGAGCCTCCCCTGACCCTGACTATCAACATGACGTCCCCCCTGGTCCGCGAGGAGGTGGAGAAACAGGCTGCCGGAGGTAGGCTGCCACACAGGGGCAGATGGTTCACTAGCGCCCCCTTAGGCAGGGAGACTAAACAGGCAGGCAGCCAGTCTAGACAGATATTGTTTATTGGGCCTTCAATGGAGCTAGGGGATATGTGGGAACTGTCATGTAATGAAACCGTGCTATGTTTATAGCTCTTTAGACTCTCGTAGTTCCATGTAATGTGATGTACATTTTTGATGGCCCAATACACAGTATAGAAAGGCTAGTTACTGACTGAAAAGGGTTTTCTATTCCCTATGGAGTCCAGACATTAACTATATGAAGGCTTACTGAGAATAACAAAAAGAACAAACACCACTTTGTTTGCATGTTTTATACTGAACACTGAACGGTTTGCATTGCAGCAAAAATGAGTTGCAAAGTGTTGTCAAGTGTTCTGGTTACTAGACCCAGCAGTGGGCTATTGACTAATGTTCATCAGCAGGGAGGACACGGGTTACAGATAACGCCAGGGGCTCTTTGACTCTGCATGGCTGAATGTCACTTCTCCCAGTCACAGTCAAAATCAGGGGACAACTGTGATCAGTCTTTGTAAATCTAATCCATGGGGGTTTGTCCGAAGCAGAGGGAGTCATAAGTTCAATAATAAATACAAGAAATACCTACAGTGCCCTCTGTAATTATTGGCACAGTGAAGCATTTTCTTAATTTATTTTGGCTCTAATTATTTGAGGAAGTTAGATGCACATATCATACCACTCCAAAATACTAACCTCCCCTGTTAGTGTAATTGGGTGGGGTTTGCATATCTTGGGGATATATTTGTGCGTTTTAACTTTCTCTCATCATTCACTATTCATTCAGGATTATCCATAATTATGGTAGCATCCATGTTAATGTAGAAGTGTTTAGAAATGTATTCTTATTTATAAGAAAGTTTACTCCGAAATGACACATTATTTACCATAAATTTCTATTGGGCACAAAATAATCTGAAACGCAACCAAAACTAACAGAAAATGCATCCAACAAATGTCGAGTCACAAGCTTTATGTAGTCATTGCATGCTATGAGTATGGGACCAAATACTAAACTTTGAACTACAAATGAATTTGTACTAAAAGTGCTGTAATTTCTATACGGTTCACCCGGTATAGATACCCTCAAAGACAAGCTGATGGTCTGCTCTTTAACCTTGTAGTCATTGTTGGATTTCAAATCCAAATGTTTGGAGTATAGAGTCCAAAGAAGACAAAATGCTTCACTTTCCCAATTACAGAGGGCATAGTATATAATGAGAAAGGGTACTAGTCGGTGGCGGCCCATGTTCCCTCAGACGTTCTGAACAGGAAGTTGGATGTACCCACCAGGCATCAACCTAGCCTTATCTATAACTGTGTCAACATTGAAGCCCGGTTTGGCTCTTGAAGGCCATCAGTTTTGCTGCAGTGTGGACTTGTTTTGATAATTTTGTGCATCTGATTCTCTCTGTCAAGCCTTCTAGTTTGTCAATTTTTAGGGACGCTGGACCTTTGACCAACTGGACGCTCTCTGTCTCGGAAGGGGCTAAGCAGTACACCCAGTATAGGGGTGAAGGGGAGGGGCTCTACCTCTCATTGTTATAGCAAAGCACTCAGACTTCAGAACTGGGCTGAGGCATACGAGTTGACATTGAGTTAACATAATGGAGACAACTTCCCTTTTGATAATTCACTCCCACTGTAATCTTACATCATACATATTTTTCTCCATATAGGCCTACTTAGAGTGATCTTAAGAAATCACCTACTTAACAGCAGTTTCTGAAGTGGGTTGAAGTTATATATCTTTAGTGTAATTGCAGTTTCACTGAGAGGTTCAGACCATCAAGTTCTCCAGGTGGGGGGGGGTCCCCCCTCCCCTTCCCTGTCCTGCCTGTGGTTTGGGAAAGCTGCCTACTCCCCCTGGCCGTGTGACAGAACCCCCCTTGGTCAAACTGTACCTTGTCTTCTTATTCCACCCGCCAATAGAAACGCTATCAGTCAACGATCCACCGGATGTTCTGGACAGGCAGAAATGCCTTACTGCCTTGGCGTCTCTTCGCCACGCCAAGTGGTTCCAGGTTTGCATCTTGTCTTTATTTGTCTTAAAGTAGTTCAGTTTTTTTCTACATTTGACGCAGTTTCTTTCTTTGGTCGTTTTTTCTGTTTTTATTTTTAAATGTCCTTTCGAAGTGTATCTATCACCTGTAGTAGACTTCTTACTCTGTGGTTTTATAGCGTTTCCAAGGAAACCTTTGTCATTACCTTGTAGAGATGCTCTGCTGACTTAACAGGTTTGATTGCAGTGTCATTGAAAATGTTCAATGCTGCTTTTAGAAAGGACGTTCAACAATCCCCTCAAAGCAACCGTTGTCTTAAACCACTGCTTAATTTTGATCAGAGATGTGGAACTAACTTGCTACACTCGGGTGCAATATTTCTAAAATATTATCAATCTATCAATCGACAACCCTTTTCTGTACTATCATATTGTGTTGAGGTTGATTCCTCATTGTAGACTATGTTGATTCTTAGTCATCATAGTGAACTGTCATCTCTCGCTCTTAACTGTAAGCGCTCCATCTCTGCAGCCTGTTCTTGTAGAGTGTGTAGGCTCCAATCCCCCATGCTCTGGCTGTTTCAGCTTTCTGTGTGCCACAAAAAAGGAATATTGCACCTTAGTTAGAAAATGTACATTCACTATTCCGTCTTCTGGGGCCTCATTTATAAACCTGGCTTATGACAAAATATGACCCAAAACATGTGTGCACCAAAGTTGGCATTAATTAAAAATACTCTCCTCCCACAAACTTCAGACCATGCATAAGCACAGTTTCTAGTGGTTGAAGTATTACATTGCAAGGTGAAAGTGGTAGCCTTGTGCTAATGGGGAATATGACTCTTACTCACTCACAAATAATGCCAAAATCTGCCATTAGCGAGAAGAGCAAAATCTTTTTTATTTTCTTTGCATTCTAAAATAAAATCCTATTTCACTTACATGATCATTGCAGAGTAAATTCTTCACCTTTTCTGACTCGTGATTTCATAGGCTACTTGCCAAATGGTCTATAGGCCTACAAGTTACTATAGGCTACCATTCTTCCCATCGCTCATTTCATTTGACTTACGTCACAGTAGTAAATAAGCTATTTCAAGTATTTTGCTGTGTGATCCATTCCAAAACACTGTTTAACAGTAGAATGGACTGATCACCTTTTCATTGACGTTTGTAGGCTAGGCCTATGTCTACTGGAGAAATTTGACATTACAGTATTCAGACATTTCATTTAGAAGCAAAATACAACATAACCATTGCATAATACATTCCTCAACATTTCTGGCCATGTTAAGATGGTTGAGTTCATATTCCTGAAGTAGCCATATAACAAATTACCATGTCACATCTCATTTAATTGGGCCAATTAGATGTGCTATTTATAATGTCATGTTTTAGTCTGCATCCAACAGGAGAATTTAACAGATGAACAGACAGTTGATCTACTGAAATGTGTAGGCCTACGGTCATTTTTAAATTTTTTATTAGAGTAGGTATTGTTTCAGAACTTTTGGACATTACTACATATTTAGGTTTGTGGGGAGAAACATTATTGCGTTCAACGATCTGTTTACAGGTCCACAATTTGCAATTGATTTTGTCATTCAGATACTGCAAAAGAAAACATTCTGCCAACACACGACATCGGATCAAGTTCGCTATTGCTATTTAGATACTGTCTTTGCCTATTTCCAATTCTAGTATACAGCAAATAAGGGCATTATTGTCACCATAAAATGTGAAATATGGGTGTTTTTCAGGTGGACTTATCCTGCTCGTTAACGTGCACACTTGTTTACATTTTTATGACTGGTCTGATTTCTAATGGGGAAAATGCATATGTTTGGCAAAGTTTATATAAAGCCATTTTTGTCCGTGCGTAGTCTTTTCAGAAATGGTGCAAATATTTACTGTTAAATTCACACAATGGTTATAAATGAGGCCCCTGGTATATACCCCATACAATAACCTTTAGAGCTACTGTAAGGTATCACCACTCATTAAACTAAGCACATTATAAATACTGTCATTGTCCTACATTTTTCCATGTCAGCATTTGGCTTTACATTGACTCCCCTTCTCCCTCTAATCATTTAACAGAATCACAAGTTGACACATTTGATACGGAGCTGCAAGAAGCACAATTACTCAACAATCACCACCCTGTCATACCTATTACAGCACCACTGATCAAATCTGCTTTTTACTTCACACAAATGGAGTTGTCTATTAAATTCACATCTGCAGACAGAACAAATATCACATTCATGCTGCACTTTTCCCATACTGTACCACAATAATGACAAAGCAGAGCCGTTTGTCTGTGTGGCTTTTTGATGTAGCTGCTGCTTCGTGTTTTTGTGAGTTCTTGTTTGACTAAGGCTCCCTCTCCCTCCTCCCCCTCCCTGCTTGTGTCTCCAGGCCAGGGCCAACGGGCTGAGGTCCTGCGTCATCGTCATCCGTATCCTGAGGGACCTGTGCTCCCGCGTCCCCACTTGGGCCCCACTGCATGGATGGGTGAGTCACCAGCAGCATTTTCTTGCCTGCTGGTTCGTCTGACTCCTGACATTTGGTTTGAGAAATGTCATTCTAATTACAGTGGTCAGGTTTGTGTAAGATGGTAATTTATTTAAGGGGCTTAGTACATCAATCTGCAACAATTATTTAACAATTATTACAAACTTATTTACAGCCCTTTTATCTAATTTGCCAAACATCTGGACAAAATACAAACATTAACATTTCTTCCCTTCACCCCTGCTAGCCAATAGAGCTGCTGTGTGAGAAGGCAATTGGCACAGGGAACCGGCCAATGGGGGCAGGAGAGGCTCTGCGAAGAGTTTTGGAGTGTCTGGCTTCTGGAATCCTCATGGCTGGTGAGTAGTCTCAAAGAACGGAGAGGACATGTCCTCCCACCTCTGCTTAATTAATATAGTAGTAATTCCACATCACAAGCCAAAAGATGTCATAATTTGCCTGTTGGTTTTTAGATGGTGCTGGAATCTGTGATCCATGTGAGAAGGAGCTGACAGATGCTATTGGCCACCTGGACCTCCAGCAGAGGGAGGACCTCACACAGAGTGCCCAGGTGAGTCACATTTACACCAACAGGGCCTACCGAGTGGGGCAGTGGTCTAAGGCACTGCATTGCAGTTGCTAGCTGTACCCCTAGAGATCCTGGTTCGAGTCCAGGTGACCGGGAGACCCAGCTGCGCACAATTGGCCCAGCGTCATCCGGGTTAGGGGAGGGTTTGGCCGGCAGGGATGTCCTTGTCCCATCACGCTTTAGCGACTCCTGTGGCAGACCGGGTGTGCACATGCACATCGCCAGGTGTGCTGTGTTTCCTCCGACACATTGCTGCACTGCTTCCGGGTTAAGCAAGCATTGTGTCAAGAAGCAGTGCAGCTTGTTTGGGTTGCGTTTCGGAGGATGAGTCCGTCCGGGAGTTGCAGGGATGAGACAAGATTAACTACCAATTGATACCACAAAATTGGGGAGAAAAGGGGGTAAAATTGTGTGTTTTCTACACCAACGACCGGGTATGATTATGGTGGCTGTAGTGAATGGAAAAAATCACCACTTGTTCATCTGTTTTCAGCATGCCTTAAGGCTGTCTGCCTTCGGACAGCTTCACAAAGTGCTAGGGATGGACCCCCTTCCTTCCAAAATGCCCCGGAAACCCAGGAGCGAGACCCCAATTGACTATACAGGTAAGCCAGGCTGCAGACGTGTGCATACAACTTAGTGTCCATATTTTGGAAAGGCTCAGCAGTCCCTGTGTTTGTTGCAGTCCAAATCCCCCCCAGTACAACCTACGCCCCACCAATGAAGAGGCCTATTGAGGAGGAGGAAGGAGGGGAGGACAAAAGTCCAAACAAGAAAAAAAAGAAGCTGCAAAAGAAATGTAGGTGTTGCTTAGTTCTTCCTGTTCTTCAGTGTTGTCATGCAAATTCGGCTACTCTTTTTAATTTCCCCCTTGGCTGGACCAAAACAATTTATTAAGTGGCAGTGGTTTTAATCCTAATCTTCACTAGCCCCAGATGAGAAGTCGGAGCCTCCCCAGGCCATGAATGCTCTGATGAGGCTGAACCAGCTGAAGCCTGGCCTGCAGTATAAACTCCTCTCCCAAACTGGCCCGGTGCACGTACCAGTCTTCACCATGGCTGTGGAAGTGGACGGCAAGAGCTTTGAAGCCTCAGGCCCATCCAAACGCACTGCCAAGCTTCACGTTGCTGTCAAGGTGAGTGGGTGTTTGAGGTAAATGGTGTAGATGTTCTAAGCATTTGGTGTTGTCGTGAAATCAGAAGATTGTAACTATTGTCTGCTGCGCTTCACATATTTTCCTTGCCAATCTTTTGCCTGGCCCAATCATAGGTCCTCCAGGATATGGGCCTCCCCACAGGTGTGGAGCTGAAGACTGCTGAGCCAGTGAAGACTGAGGTGGCAACGGCTATTGTGGAGGAGGTGAAACCCTGCATCACTCCCATCGCAATGGACACTGCAGCCACAGGGGCGGACAGCGTGGAGGCCACAGACGGTGCTGAGGTATGGGTCCTCGGAGTAGAACTCAAAACAATGTTTTTGGACACTGGGCTCGGTTTTGACTCCAGTTTTGTTGTATTGGTCTTGTTTACAGAGAAGTGTGTTTTTCTTTGTCTTAGAGTGCTCGTCAACAGGGACCAATCCTGACCAAACATGGGAAGAACCCTGTGATGGAGCTAAACGAGAAGCGGCGCGGCCTCAAGTATGAGCTCATCTCAGAGACCGGAGGCAGCCACGACAAACGCTTCGTCATGGAGGTTAGTGTCTCAGGAGTGGAATAAGTGCCCATCCACCCTGCAACCAGACTGATGCCTTTTAGAATCAAACAGTAGATATCCAGCTGCTTCAATGATTGGAGGAGTTTACTTTATTTGCACCAAATCTCAATTTCATGTAAATTTTAGGTGTCTTTTTTTATTTTATTTTTTTGCTTGGTTTTGAGAATTTACCCCTGAATCACTATACTGAGAGCTTTGTCGTTTCTAACATTACATTTGGGTGTTTTGGGAGTTTTGTTTATCTGTGGCTCCCATACTGCAGAACGAGCAACAAGGAAGTATATTGGTGAGGTACATTTCTCAAAACAGTGTCTGGACACTTCTATAGCAACATACAATTTAAATCTCAAATTTTGTTCAAATAAAGTTAACTTGACCTTTTTTAAACATTGACAATAACAACATGAGCTTGGCTTTGACACAAATTCTTGGTCCCATGCTTTATTATGTTCTTGTCTATGTATTGACCTGTCTTTCCCCCTGTTCCAGGTGGAGATAGACGAACAGAAGTTCCAAGGGACTGGCTCCAATAAGAAGGTGGCCAAGGCCTATGCTGCCTTGGCAGCCCTGGACAAACTCTTCCCAGAGGGCTCTGTGACTGAGGCAGCCAAGAAGAAGAAACTCCCAATGGTAAGATTCCTTCTGCCTTACTGTATAAATGTGCTTGCTATTGTTTGTCAAATATATTAACTGGGTAATTATGGTTGCTGCTGACCTGTCTGTCAATTTAGTCCTCTCGTGTTTTCTCCAACAGCATGGGTTTGGCATGATGGGTGACCCGACTGGTGACCCGGCAGCCACTCCCAGGGGCAGAGGTAGAGGGCGTGGCAGGGGGAGGGGCCGAGGGTTCAATAATGGTGGCAGCTATGGACAAGGTAAAACAGAGCTACCTACAGTGCCCTCAAAGTATCCTTTACTTTCTCCACGTTTTGTTACAGCCTGAATTTAAAATTGATTAAATGTATTTTTTGTCACTGGCCAACACACATTGCCCTAATGTATAAAAAAAAAAATGAATTACTACCCCATCTCTGTACCCCGCACATGCAATTATTTGTTAGGTTCCTAAGTATAGCAGTGAATTTCAAACACAGATTCAACCACAAAGACCAGGGAGGTTTTCCAATGACTCGCAAAGAAGAGCACCTATTGGTAGATGGATTTTAAAAAAGCAGACACTGAATATCTCTTTGAGCATGGTGAAGTTGTTAATTACACTTTGGATGGTGTATCAATACACCCAGTCACTACCAAGATACAGGGTTTCTTCCCAACTCAGTTGCCAGAGAGGAGGGAAACTGCTCAGAGATTTCACCAAGGCCAATGGTAACTTTAAAATGGGTAGAGTTTAATGGCTGTGATAGGAGTAACTGAGGATGGGTCAACATTGTAGTTACTCCACAACACTAACCTAATTGACAGTGAAAAGGAAGCCTGTACAAAGTTTAAAAATATTCCAAAACATGCATCCTGTTTGCAACAAGGCACTAAACTAATACTGCAAAATAATGTGGCAAAGCAATTAACTCTTTGTCCTGAATACAGTGTGTTATGTTTGGGGTAAATCCAATACAGAGTAACACTCCATATTTTCAAGCGCAGTGGTGGCTGCATCATGTTATGGATATTCTTGTAATCTTTAAGAACTGGGTTTTTCAGGATAAAAAAGAAACTGAGTGGAGCTAAGCACAGACAAAATCCTAGAGAAAAACCTGGTTGACTTCTTTCCCTCAGGCAGTGGGAGGTGATAGCAGGACAATAACCGAACACACAAGGCCAGTTAAGCACAGGAGTTGCTTATCAAGAAGACATTGAATGTTCCGGAGTTGCCTAGTTACAGATTTGACTTAAATCAGCTTGTAAATCTTTGGCAAGATTTGAAAATTGCTTTCTAACAAATGACCAACAACAAACTTGACAGAGCTTGACTAAAAAAAACTATTAAATGTGCCAATATTGTACAATCCAGGTGTGTAAAGCTCTTAGACTTATCCAGAAAGACTCTCAGCTGTAATTGCTGCCAAAGGTGATATATATATATATATATATATATATATAATTATTTTTTGGGGGGGTCCATGAACATGTTTTTCCTTTGTCATTATGGGTGATTGTGTGTAGACTGTCAGGTCAGAAAAACAAATTTTTCATTCGGGCTCTAATACAATAAAATGTGGAGTAAGTCATGGGGTATGAGTACTTTCTGAAGGCACTACATGCAATTATTGTGTATTCTGTCCCTTAATTGACTTTATGCTGTAAATACTATTTTTCAACATTAAATGGTAGATGACAACATCTCACGTCAGCTGAGAAATGTAATGGTTGGTTTGCTTAACTCTTCAGGTGGCTATGGAAGTTATGGATATGGGAACAATGGAAACTCTGGCGGCTATAGTGAGTATTGATTTTCCCTTATCCTCATCTTCCAATCCCTGGAATAGTCTTGCGACTCAGTCTGGTTTTCATTTGATATGTCCACCTTTATCATGAGGACACTACAAGAGGGTTTCTCACTCTACTCGCATTGTAAGATAAGCAGAAGTTCAGTGTGGTTTGATCAGAGCACAACATGCTCAGCCATCTTGGTGGAGAGTTAGTGGCATACATCTGGAGGTTTCCAACAATACAAGACCTGGAAATGTTATTTAAATCTATAATCAAAGTATATTTTTGTTTTGGAGAGTATGCCAATGAATGTCATCTAAACAAACTATCAAAAAGAAGGAACTTGAGTGCTCTTATTCCTGGTTCGATTATGATTTTACATTTCTCTGCTTTGTTAAGCCACAGGACTCAATCTATATCACTTTGACAACCCCCCCCCCCCCCCCCCCCCATATGAGAGACCCCCCTCCTACCAGCAGCCTGTTCTGAGGAAACACCTTCTTGAGCGTGACAGGAGCAGAGAAATCTAAAAGTCCCAACAAACAAAAAAAGCAGTTTTGAAAACAATTTGACCAAGTCATTGAAACATGCCACTTTTTATGGCAAAAAAAACAAACCAATCTAATTCAATTTTTCCTTCTCTGCTCTGTCTCATTCTTTAGGTGACTTTGTCTCAGACTGCTATGGCTACCACGAGTTTGCGACATAGATCATCCCAATCTTTTAAATCAAAACAAAATGTAGAGAAAGAGGAGCAAACTATAGTGTTCCTGCAACATGAACTCCAATCACTCCCCTGGGGAAAAAACTCCCTTTGCTTAACCGCTACGACTCATGTCCCAACGCCTAGAGAGATGGGAGGCCAGTGAGTGCTTGTTGCCTTTGGTCACCTTCCATACCCTCTGCCAACCCTGGGACGTACCTGGACACCTGGATATGCCAAAAGCCGCAGGCACACTTTCCCAATAGACTGCCTTCCTTAGTGGAATTGAGACCAGAGCATTATGGTTGGCTGATGGATAATGGCCCACTGTGATGACATGCACATTGGAGTGGGTCAGACTGGGGAGATTGATCCCACTGTGGCCATCTGTCTTGAATGTCTACACACACAAAAGTTATTTCTTATGATGTGAACGGTCCTATTTCATTTTGTTGTCTGAAAAATGTATTATCAATCACCTCATTGTCAGTGTTTTTATTTTATTTAGCATTTTGTTATGAGAACATAAGGCTGCTTTGAATATTTGCAGTTTTTTATTAAAATGTCAGAATTGCTAAATTGTGGCTATTGATGCATGATGGTGGTTACATGCTAGTCTTACTTTGAAAATGATAATGTTCACAATGCCCCTCATTTACCTCACACGTGAGGCACCTTTAGGCATGAAAGAACCACAGCGTTGATACTTGCACAAGACTGATTTTGACATTCTGCATTATGATTGTGAAGTAAAAATAGTCTTGTATGTTTTTAAAAAATAAATGTGATATCCCATACAATAATGTGGTACTACAATTTTAGTGAAACGCTTCACTTTCTTGAAATACAATGTATTAATCTTCACAAGCATAGGTGTGACAGCAGTAGAACTCTACAAAACCCCCTCTTAATTTCATGCCTCTTTCTTTTAGATTATTACAATAGTGGAGCAAATGGTGGAGCTGCGGCTGCTGGCACCGTTACTGAAGTCGCTGCGGCCAGCACTACAGGCGTGACAGCTACAGGAACCTATGGTTCATACTACCAGAATGATGGGGGCTACTCCACCCCATCTCCAGCTCCCAAAGCCCCTGTCAAAAAGGAGGCCAAGTCGACCTTCCCTGGGCCGCCAGGCGTTGGTGGGGGGGCCCAAGGGGCCTACCAGACCACCCCTGGCCAGAGTGCCTATAACCAGTACGGCCAGGGCTATGGGCAAGGCAATAAGACCTTCAATCAAAACCAGGCAGGAGCAGGAGTTTATCCTTACAGCACTGCCTACCCCAGCCAGGTGACGGGCAGCACTGTTGCCAGCCAAGACTACAGTTACGACGGTAAGATGGACTTTCGGCACAGGGGATCACAAGTTCAACGTAACCTAAGCTGTTTTATCAAGAGTTTCACTAATCAACTTCCTCTTCCATAGGTTACGGAAATCAGTCAAATTACAACGCACAGGCAGGAGCCAACCAGAGCTATGGTGCAAATCCAGCGCCATACCACAACCCAGTAGGATACGGCAGGGGAGACCCCACCGTGAACTACCAGTACAGATAGACTGAATCCGCCCTCTGCATACCCCCAACTGAGCCCCACAGTACCACCCCACAACCCTGTCACAAGCGTTCTCCAAAGAAGCGATGGTGGCTGTCCTGTGATCCATGGTTTTTCCATGTCTACGTGCATTTGGTTATTATTATTTTTTAATTTAAAGTAATTAACTGGACTTATTAGTTGGCAGCTCCCCACGGCTGTATCAAATGGTCTATTTCATCAGTTTGTTCAGTGTTCAAGCTTGTATTTTATTTGTATGCACTCCACCAATTTCCCCTCCCCCATATCACTACCACCCAAAAAGAGGGAATGACACACCACTTGTTTTTTTATTTTTTTACCCCAGCTATAATTTTATTTCTGTCCATACACAGTTAACTATGTTGACCACTAGTTGTTTTTGGCTGAGGATTTGTTTAAATTTTCATTTTACAATACAATGGGCCTGGAGAACTGCTTGCTTGTTGACGTATTTGCTTGTAATTTTAGACATTTATTTTTCAATGTTTTAGTTGACGTATTTCTGTAGTTTTAACTCCAACAAATAATTTTGGAAATGACTAGGAAGACATTTTTAAATGTCAATTACATTTCTGGTCAAAGTAGATTTGGTGGTTGGGATGATTTTATTTTTTTCTCAGAACCGTGTATAAGAAACTGGTGTTTGTATCAATAAAGGACTTTTATTTTGGAGGAAAGCAACTTGTGTGTCGACCAAGCATTTCACTTCATGAAAGAGGCACTCTACTAACCTTATGTTCCCTCCCAGATATCAGAAAATACATTTTGAAGTCAATATTGTGCAATGAAATGTTACATTTGTCCTTTTGGAGACGCTCCAATCCAGAGTGATTTACTACATTCATCTTAAAATGGCTAGGTGGGACAACCACATCTTTCATAATACATTTTTCCTCAAGGAAAATGCTAGCTACAGCAAAATGAGTTACCTGTCCAAAATTATAATCCGTAACAATTTTTGGATTACCCAAACTAATTTATTTTGATTACATTCAGTACTTAGATTCCTTTCCCCATAAAAGGTATTGGAAGACAAATGTATGTTCCAAATTGAACCACATCAATGTTAGTTCACATTTACATAGCTGGCCATATATGGATGTTAAATTGTACTTTATGGGTTGGGCTATGTACGCTTCTAATCTAACCCATCGCTTTCTACTACATATAATAGGATTATATCCTTCCATTAAAAACCAAAGTCAGAATTCCAGTTATTCTAATAAAGGTCATACCCCTTGATCTTCAAGAAATAGGACTTGGAAATATGGAAGTATAGATTAGCCAAATTGTTTTACCGGAGCATAACCCAAAACTAAGGATTTATTAGCCAGGCCTACTCGGTTTATGATTTTGTTTGGGCTCATTGATTTGAGTTGAAAAATAAATGGTGAGCTCATGGAATGGCATGCATTGATCACTACTGAAAAGTACTATTTACATGTGAAAAATGAATGCCATATGCTGCATTTGCTATATGCCTATTGTTTACCTTTTTGTTGGTGACACTTTATCTTGATAATATGCAGCTGTTTAAAGGGCAAATCCATTGATAAAAACAATACGGACTCCGCCTCTGTTTTGGTAAAAAAGCTGAGGGATGGGCCTGGAGAAATGTAACCACTGAGATTAATAGACCGCTATTGATGCAAGGACTGACCATCCATGATACCAAAATTGTTTTAACCATGTGAGGCTATACGGTGTTTGTTCAGATTTACAATGTTTACAAACTGGAGAAAAACAAGCGCATATTTTGGTTTCTCATGGAGTGTGACAGTTGAACTAGGCTCATGAGGCTTTAGTTATATTCTTCAAGAATCAATGATATAAATACAGTGTGTGCAAATGAGGTAAGATAAGGGAGATAAGGCAATAAAATAGGCCATAGTGGCAAGGTAATTATGATATAGCAATTAAACACTGGAGTGATAGATGTGCAGAAGATGAATGTGCAAGTAGAGATAATGGGGTGCAAAGGAGCAAAATATATAAATACAATATGGGGATGGGCTATTTACAGATGGGCTATGTACAGGTACAATGCTCTGGCAGCTGGTGCTTAGTGAGGGAGATATGAGTCTCCAGCTTCAGTGATTTTTGCAGTTCGTTCCAGTCATTGGCAGCAGAGAACTGGAAGGAAAGGCGGCCAAAGTAGGAATTGGCTTTGGGGGTGACCAGTGAAATATACCTGCTGGAGCGCGTGCTACAGATGTGCTGCTATGGTGACCAGTGAACTGAGATAAGGCGGGGCAAATGCTCTGCTCTGCTCATATGAGCTCTTGACACGAAGCCCAGAACCAAGGTAAGCAGGTGTTCAACTACAGCTTGTTACAGAGTGAAAAGCTTTGGTCTGTGATCTTGGCTTCAGGGTAGATCCACCCTACAAATCTGCAGAATAAGTATTTGGAGACAAACTCGTAGTTAATACCAATATCTGGACTCACTAAAAACATATCTTGAAGGACTAGTCTGTTTCCCCGGTGTACCAACAGTCTCTTATGGACAGAAGTTACAAATTCTAAAACCTGCCTTGGTTCAAGACAGAGGTTGGCCATCGTTTTCAACACTGTGACTCCTTAAAATAAATCTATCTTGCTCACAACACAATCAATGAGCTGCCAGTCATGCAAGTCTATGATTTAGTTTTTTTGGGTGTCATTGTAAATCTGAATGTGCAAGAGATAGACATTGCACCTCACAGTGTCTGAGTGAACCAGCAAGTCCTCTTCTGTTGGAGTCCTATTCCTAGTAGCCTCCGATAAGAGTCTGAGGGTAGTGCTGACTGTTACATTGAGATTGCTGGGACCCTTAAATACATTCTTAACTTTAGCTGTGATCTCAGCAGTAATGGTGTTGAGCAGGTGTGTGTCACCTGTGCTTAGTTTGTCAGTCAGGAGTTTAGTAGTGCCAAACAGGTGCTCTAGCTTCCTGAGCATGTTTTGGACGATCTTCTCAGCTGTAGGTGCATTCAACAAGGCTTCCGTTTGCAAACCCTCGCGGCTAACGATGTTTGTTTTCAACAGAGTTGGTTGAATGTTCCATTTCTGTTAGTTATTGAAAAAAGTGATATGGATGCGGCAAGAAGAGCAGCTGTGCTTGCTGCAGCTAGAGCAATTGTGGATTTTTCACATTTATTTTGGTCCCCATCTTATTGAAGCACTGCTTCCCCTACTAGCAGTTGCTTTTGATGAGCTTGGAGATGAGTCCGTGAGAATACCTTTTCAAACTGTTAGCTAACGTTAGCAAACGTTCACAGTCAACATCAAGCTAACAGCGTTCGCAAATGTTTTCTATTGTTGAAGGGTTAGCTAACGTGCTAAATAGTTACAAAGTAGCTCAAATGCTAAAGTTATTCTGTGATAAGATTCTAATTTGGAACCTTTGTTTTGCTAGATGTTTGCCTTACAGTAAGGAACATGACAGTTTGCCAAAAGGCACCTAAAAGACTCTGACCATGAGAAACAAGATTCTCTGGTCTGATAAAACTAAGATTGAACTATTTGGCCTGAATGCCAAGCGTAACGTCTGGAGGAAACCTGGCACCATCCCTACGGTGAAGCATGGTGGTGGCAGAATAATGCTATGGGGATGTTTTTCAACGGCAGGGACTGGGAGACTAGTTAGAAACGAGGCAAAGATGAATGGAGCAAAGTACAGAGAGAGCTTTGATGAAAACCTGCTCCAGAGGGCTCAGGACCTGCACTGTATATACTGCTTTGAGTGATGAACGCACAGCTTTCTTTCTGCATAGGTGTATTACAGGCAATTGAGCCAAATATACACTGAACAAAAATATAAACGCAACATGCAAGCATTTCAAAGATTTTACTGAGTTACAGTTCATATAAGGAAATAAGTCAATTGAAATACATTTATTAGGCCCTAAATCTATGGATTTCACATGACTGAGAATAAAGATATGCATCTGTTGGTCACAGATGCCAACAAAAGAAAAAGTAGGGGTGTGGATCAGAAAACTATTCAGTATCTGCTGTGACCAACATTTGCCTCATGCAGCATGACACATCTCCTTCACACAGAGTTGATCAGGCCTGTGGAATGTTGTCCCACTCCCTTTGAATGGCTGTGTTAAATTACTGGATATTGGTGGGAACTGGAACATGCTGTCTTACACGTCGATCCAGAGCATCCAAAACATGTTCAATGGGAAAAAGTGTCTGGTGAGTGTGCAGGCCATGAAGAACTGGGCCATTTTTAGCTTTCAGGAATTATGTACAGATTCTTGCAACATGGAGCTGTGCAATATCATGCTGACACATTAGGTGATGGCGGAAGATGAATGGCGCACAAATGGGCCTCAGGATCTCACCACGATGTCTCTTTGCATTCAAATTGCCATCAATTGTGTTCATTGTACATAGCTTATGCCTGCCCATATTATAGCCCCACCGCCACCATGGGGCACTCTGTTCACAACGTTGACATCAGCAAACTGCCCGCCCACATGACGCTATCTGCTATCTGCCCGGTACAGTTGAAACTGGGATTCATCCGTGAAGAGCCAGTTGGCCATCGAAGGTCAGCATTTGCCCACTGAAGTCAGTTACGACACCAAACTGCAGTCAGGTCAAGACCCTGTTGAGGATGATGAGTACGCAGATGAGCTTACCTTATCAGTCACGCAAATCCACAGTTTCATCAGCTGTCCGGGTGGCTGGTCTCAGACAATCCCGCAAGTGAAGAAGCCGGAGGTGTTGGGCTGCAGTTGTGTGGCCGTTTGGACGTACTGCCAAATTTTCCAAAATGACGGAGGCGGCTTATGGTAGAGAAATGAACATCCTGTTAACAGCTCTGGTGGACATTCCTGCTCTCGGCAAGCCAATTGCACGGTCCCTCAAAAGTTGAGACATCTGTGGCATTATGTTGTGTGACAAAATTGCTCATCTTAGAGTGGCCTATCAATGTCCCAGCACAAGGTGCACCTGTGTAATGATCATGCATTTTAATCAGCTTCTTGATATGCCACACCTGTCAGGTAAATGGATTAGCTTGGCAAAGGAAAAATGCTCACTAACAGGGATGTAAACAAGTTTGTGTACAAAATTTGAGCGAAATAAGCTTTTTCTCTGTATGGAACATTTCTGGGAACTTGAATTTCAGCTCATGAAACACGGGACCAACAATTGACATTTACATTATTTTATATTTGGTACAGCTATCCATCTGGATTTCCGTGTCTGTTTCCATTAGTCCTTTTTGAATCTCTCAACAAGGAATATGTGTAGTAATTTGCTTTTGTGTAAAGTAAAATTGTATTATATTTCTATTGAAATATTCGTTCCAGTTATAGGCAAACACGTCATAGCCCCCTTTCGTGCGACAATCCTGGTGTTGAGAGCCATTCAGAAAAACAGAATTGCAACTTTTTGATCTTACATCCATTTAAACGTCACCTACCTACAACAAGCACAATATTTCCAAGATATATCATTTCAGTCATTCAACTATATCCATTCTCATAATCAGTCGCAATTCAGTCACTGTCAGTACATTGCATGCAATGCAAGGGATAAATCAAGTGTGTAGTGGATTTTTAAAAATTCTTCAAGATGTCAATTCAGGTATTAATTTTCGCTTATTCTGTGAAGTTTACGGTATTTCAAAAATATGGGCTCTTGTATTCCAGTACTTTCGACATATCCAATACTGAGCTCACTACCGGTCTCTTTTCGGCTTCGCTGTGACAAGCATGGCTGACACTGGTCTTGTAGAAACGCTTCTTCAGCGGGTGGAAAAGGTGGACGGTGGTCTCGACAGTCAGGATGTTGCAACCAGTCTTGGTGTGGACCACCAAGCTATCGTCGGGGCTGTGAAGAGCCTACAGGCACTTGGTGATGTGAGTTTACCTGCCAGTGTTGAAGCGGAAGTTAAGCGACCGTCCACTTTGTTCATTCGGCGGAGAACTTAAGGACACAGCTGATGCTTAAACCGACTAGGAAAAACCTAAAACTGACCATTACCTTAACCCTAAGCTAATTTTAATAAATTCTGTAATTAAATATCGTTTTGGGCGTCAAGCGTGTACTTATAGCATTTTTCTGTTCATTCTATGATGGTGGGCGATTGGATAGGAAAGTGATGCAATAGGGACGTAAACGGGATCATGTTAGCCAGCTAGTTAGCAACCTTCTATTGTGAAGACTAAATAATTGTAGACCATGAACAAATACATAATTTAGCTACTCTTATTGAATACAGTGACAATGCTATTACAGACTTGCATCCCTGTCAAGACACACATAACAATCCAACAATGCAATGTGGACTACAATCCAAGGCAATGGTGACTGTTCAGACTGAATGTTCAGCTTGACTAAAAACTGAGGCATTTTCAATATTAGCTTTTATTGAATCGTCATTAAGGCAATCTACCAACGTTTGATACACCTAGCGGGCTACTACTTGTATAGGATGGTCATTAATGGAAGCTTCTCTAATCTCAAACATGTAAAGTGTGGTGTACTGCAGGGCAGCTCTCCAGGCCCTCTCTTTTCTATTTTTGCCAATGACCTGCCACTGGCATTAAACAAAGCATGTGTGTCCATGTATGCTGATGGTTCAATCATATACACATCAGCAACCACAGCTAATGAAGTCACTGGAGCCCTTAACAAAGAGTTGCAGTCTGTTTTGGAATGGGTGGCCAGTAATAAACTGGTCCTGAACATCTCTAAAACTAAGAGCATTGTATTTGGTACAAATCATTCCTTAAGTGCTAGACCTCAGCTGAATCTGGTAATGAATGGTGTGGCTTTTGAACAAGTTAAGGAGACTAAATTACTTGGCGTTACCTTAGATTGTGAACTAGCATGGTCAAAACATATAGATTCAATTAGAGGTCGACCGATTATGATCTTTCAACACCGATACCGATTTATTGGAGGACCAAAAAAAGCTGCTACCGATTAATCGGCCGATTTAAAAAAATAAATAAAAATAAAAAAATAAAATAAAAAATAAATAAATAAATAAATAAACATTTAAAAAATGTATTTGTAATAATGACAATTACAACAATACTGAATGAACACTTATTTTAACTTAATACATCAATAAAATCAATTTAGCTTCAAATAAATAATGAAACATGTTCAATTTGGTTTAAATAGTGCAAAAACAAAGTGTTGGAGAAGAAAGTAAAAGTGCAATATGTGCCATGTAAGAAAGCTAACGTTTAAGTTCCTTGCTCAGAACATGAGAACATATGAAAGCTGGTGGTTCCTTTTAACATGAGTCTTCAATATTCCCAGGTAAGAAGTTTTAGGTTGTAGTTATTTTAGGAATTATAGGACTATTTCTCTCTATACCATTTGTATTTCATATACCTTTGACTATTGGATGTTCTTATAGGCACTTTATTATTGCCAGTGTAACAGATTAGCTTCCATCCCTCTCATCGCTTCTACCTGGGCTCGAACCAGGAACACATTGACAACAGCCACCCTCGAAGCAGCGTTACCCATGCAGAGCAAGGGGAACAACTACTCCAAGTCTCAGAGCGAGTGACGTTTGAAACGCTATTAGTAACGCACCCTGCTAACTAGCTAGCCATTTCACATCGGTTACACCAGCATAATCTTGGGAGTTGATAGGCTTGAAGTCATAAACAGCGCAATGCTTGAAGCATTGCAAAGAGCTGCTTGCAAAACGCACAAAAGTGCTGTTTGAATGAATCCTTACGAGCCTGCTGGTACCTACCATCGCTCAGTCAAACTGCTATATCAAGTCATAGACTTAATTATAACATAATAACACACAGAAATATGAGCCTTAGGTCATTAATATGGTCGAATCCGTAAACTATCTTCTCGAAAACAAAAAGTTTATTCTTTCAGTGAAATACGGAACCGTTCCGTATTTTATCTAACGTGTGGCATCCATAAGTCTAAATATTCCTGTTACATTGCACAACCTTCAATGTTATGTCATAATTACGTAAAAATCTGGCAAATTAGTTCGCAAAGAGCCAGGCGGCCCAGACTGTTGCATATACCCTGACTCTACGTGCAATGAACGCAAGAGAAGTGACACAATTTCACCTGGTTAATATTGCCTGCTAACCTGGATTTCTTTTAATTAAATATGCAGGTTTAAAAATATATACTTCTGTGTATTGATTTTAAGAAAGGTATTGATGTTTATGGTTAGGTACAACGACAGTCCTTTTTTGCGAATGCGCACCGCATCGATTATATGCAACGCAGGACATGCTAGATAAACTAGTAATATCATCAACCATGTGTAGTTATAAATAGTGATTATGATTGGTTGATTTATTGTTTTTTATAAGATAAGTTTAATGATAGCTAGCAACTTACCTTGGCTTCTTACTGCATTCGCGTAACAGGCAGGCTCCTCATGAGGCAGGTGGTTAGAGCATTGGACTAGTTAACCGTAAGGTTGCAAGATTGAATCCCCGAGGTGACAAGGTAAAAATCTGTCGTTCTGCCCCTGAACAAGGCAGTTAACCCACTGTTCCTAGGCCGTCATTGAAAATAAGAATGTGTTGTTAATTGACTTGCCTAGTTAAATAAAGGTGTAAAAAAATAAATAATAATAAATCTGTGTCCAAAAATACCGATTTCCGATTTGTTATGAAAACTTGAAATCGGCCCTAATTAATCGGCCATTCCGATTAATCGGTCGATTCAATGGTTGTAAAGATGTGGAGAAGTCTAGACGTAATAAAGAGATGCTCTGCTTTTTTGACACCACACTCCAAAAAGAAAGTTCTGCAGGCTTTAGTTTAGTCTAATCTTGATTATTGTCCAGTTGTGTGGTCCAATGCAGCAAGGAAAGGCCAAGTTATGCTGCATTTGGCCCAGAACAGAGCGGCACGTTTTGCTCTTAATTGTAATCAGAGGGCTGATATAAATACTATGCATGCCAGTCTCTCTTGGCTAAGAGTTGAGGAGAGACTGACTGCATCACTTCTTTTTATAAAAAACATGAATGTGTTGAAAATCCCAAATTGTTTGCATAGGCAATTTACACACAGCTCTGACACACACACTTATATCACCAGACTTGCCACCAGGGGTCATTTCACAGTCCCCAAATCCAGAACAAATTCAAGAAAGCGTATAGTATTATATAGAGCCCTTATTGCATGGAACTTCCATCTCATTGCTCAAATAAACAGCAAACCTGGTTTCAAAAAACAGATAAAGCAACGCCTCTCCCCTATTTGACCTAGATAGTTTGTGTTTATGCGTTGATATCTAAGCTACGTGTGCCTTTACATTTTTTTATGTAGTTATTTTCTTGTCTATTGATGTTCTGTATAATGTCATTCTGTATTATGTTTCATGTTTTGTGTTGACCCCAGGAAGAGTAACTGCTGCTTTTGCAACAGCTAACGGGGATCCTAATAAAATACGAAATACCATAATGTCAACTTTGAGAAGTTAGACCGAGTCAATAAATTGGGAGCTGTTATTGTCACTGGATCTAAAAATGAGCCCATGGTAAACGTATAATGTGCAGTGATAGCTAATTCATGATGTGTACACCAATCAGACCTTGAGAAGATAACCAAATTGGTGGTCCTCTGCCTCAAGCCTCCATTATGATTTTGATCATGGTTGTTTGTTTTCCTGCACAGGTGATCTCAGCTGAGCAGCGATCCTCGAAGCACTGGGAGCTGACTGGGGAAGGCTGTGAGATAGCCGAGCAGGGCAGCCATGAGGCCAGAGTCGTCAGCTCCATCCCAGAGGAAGGGATGCCTCAGAGTCAGCTCATGGTGAGAGGACCTGCAGGGTGCCTGGACAAATAATATGTACCGTAATGTTATGTTTATTTGGATGAAAAACATCTGGCTGAAAAATAAAACATTCAATTAAAGTTGGTCTTTACATTGTGATTTTGGGTCATAGCAATATACAGTATATGCTCCCTACTTGGAGCATTGGGGCAGTGTTTACAGATAGTTTTGTCTCTATTTCTGTGTAGAAACTAGCCTTTGGGAAGGTGGGTTTCAGCAAGGCCATGTCCAACAAGTGGATCCGTCTGGACAAGGGCCACGAGGGCGGCCCCAGGATCTTCAAGACTGTGAGTTTATCTTCACATCTGACTTGGTGTGCTTTGTGACTGAGTGTGAGTGTTGCTTTTATAATGGAGAAAATAAGTATGACACACAAGCATCAATTTCCAGGTGGAGCGCTTAGAAGACTTGGTGAGGGACAAGTTGCTCCTGGTACAGAAAGGCCAGGCGTCTCAACTGGAGGAGAAGGAGAAGAATGAGCTGAAGAAACGCAAACTGCTCTCTGAAGTGTAAGAATCAGACCGGTTGATAATATTTGACTACTGTGAAAATGCTTGTGAAATGTTAAGTATATGCCTAACTGATATCTACCAGTAGATGGCAATAGATGCCATTCAGCAGTACAACAGTGTTCAATCATCTGGCATCCAGGCATGTTCAGGATGCCCCAGTCACAACTAGCCTCAGCATAGTCTCATGCTGATGATGTTCTCTGACTTGTTGACCCTTAAGTCTTTAGTTGAATAACAGCTGAGAAATGCAGGTTTGGATTAGAATATAAATTATGTCATATCATAGTTACATCCTACTTACATAATATTCACAGATCAGATGTGAGTCAATGTTGTCTCCTTGTCTGAGTCGAGATGTCTCGTTCACCCAATGATATGAATACCCTAACATTGTGTTTATATACGTTATTACTAAATTAATGCACCAGCTTTTTCTGGGTCCAGTCAGTCAGGATCCCAGTGGTGAGGTTAATACTGTACCTGGTGAGACTGTTGGCTCCGTCGCTAGCTCAGGCCATTGTTCCCCCAGGTAGCTCTCTCTGTTTCTCGTTTGTCTCTGTCTGCCGTAAATGGCATGCTTCCAGCCCCAGGCTTTGTTCGGTTTTAATATCATAAATGAACAGCAGTATGAGAACTCAACCCTGCGACGTTCCACGCGTCCAGAGTTTAGACGCATTTAGCAACAGATTGTTAATTGTCTACTTCCTATTTGCTAAATAGTGTCCCAGGCACTCACCACCACATGTTCCCAATCTCCAATGTTCCCCAAGATGACACCTCTTGTGGCCTTTGTGACTCATGTGATATAACACTTTCAAATGACCACATTTATGCAGTTTGAATGAGAATGATTGTGTTTATTTCTGTGAATATTAGGACGGTCAAGTCCTATTGGATCACAAAGGGCAGCTGTTTCAGCACCACCATCACCAAGCAGGAGACAGAGCTCACCCCAGAGATGATCGCTAGGTGAATCCTGCTCTGCTTTAACTGTCAACTTTGACATGGTCGCTCTATGATTGCTAAGATGGATGAGGGATTCTGTATCTCTAACCTGCATGCTGCTGCTGAGGACCCTGTCCTAAGGCAAATGTATTAAGTGGTTCATTCTCTCACAGTGATGTCTGTGTCATTTCTATTCATATCACTGAATGTTGTAGTCAAATTGGCAGTGTTTTCATTAGGTACCGCGCATGATCCAATAAGTTTTGTCTTTACCTGGAAACTGCAGTCTCTCTCAAAATGCAGGTGATCTCTTGACCATTCCTGGTTTTCATGTGATTGTCTGAAACAATTTGTTGGTTCTCGTAGTCTAAAATAGATGAATGAAAATGCACTTGGTCTGCATTATCACATGAGGGGATTTGGCACAGAACTGTATTCAGGTGTCCCAAAAATGAAATTAGTGTTTTTGTTTATTTGCCTCCATGTTTTATCTGCACACAGACTTTGCTTGTGTTTGGCCATATACACTCATTAATTTGATGTTCTCTAGAACATATTATATGTTCTCCTCCAAACTGACCTATCTCTGGTCTGTGACAGTGGGAGCTGGAAGGAGAAGAAGTTCAAGCCTTATAACTTTGAGGCCATGGGTGTGGCCCTAGACTGTGGCCACCTGCATCCGCTCATGAAGGTCCGCACGCAGTTCAGACAGATCTTCCTGGAGATGGGGTCAGTCGCCTATCCTCTATTCTGCCCTTGCAGGACACCATCAGTATACCCTATATAACTAATGTATGGTAAGACTAAGTTCTAAGACCTGTGTGTACTCACTCCTCCTGTCTCCTTCAGCTTCACTGAGATGCCCACCAACAACTTCATTGAGAGCTCCTTCTGGAACTTTGACTCCCTGTTTCAGCCCCAGCAGCACCCAGCCAGGGACCAACACGACACCTTCTTCCTGTCTGGTGAGCGACTGGGTGTCTCTGTGTGTCTGGACTTGATGCCCAGATAAGATAAAATGGTGCATTATTGATGATGCGCTGAAAGGGAAATCCCTAGCTAAAACAGACTCTAGATTTCCATTAGATATAACTCATCTGTTTTCATCATGTACCATCAGTATTATTTCAATTTAACTTACTGGTAACTGTGGCCCCTCCTATTATTATATGTCTCAGACCCAGCTCAGGCCCATGAGTTTCCCCAGGACTACCTGGAGAGAGTGAGGAAGGTCCATTCAGAGGGAGGCTTTGGATCACAGGGGTGAGAGCTAATCTTCCACACAAATGCATACGCATGGATTTACACACACTCACCATGACCACAACCATGTTTTATTTTATTTTTATTAAAATAAAATATGAACGCCTTTTTCTCCCCAATTCTGTGGTATCCCATCGGTGCAACTCCCGTACAGACTCAGGAGAGGTGTAGGTCGAGAGCCATGGGTCCTCCGAAACACAACCAAGCTGCACTGATTCTTGACACAACGCCCACTTAATCCGGAAGACAGCCGCACCGATGTGTCGGAGGAAACATACACCTGGCGACCATGTCAGTGTGCATTGTGCCCGGCCCGCCACAGGAGTCGCTAGTGCGTGATGGGACAAGAACATCCCTGCCGGCCAAACCCTCCTCTAATCCTAATTGTGCGCCACCCCATGGGTCTCCCGGTCGTGGCCGGCTGCAACAGAGCCTGGACTCGAATCAGGATCTCTAGTGCCTTAGACCACTACGCCACTCGGGAGGCCCAGCATGTTCTATTTTTAACGATGCCTGTGTTTGACAGGTACAAGTATGACTGGAAGATTGAGGAGGCTCAGAAGAACATCCTCCGTACTCACACCACAGCAGTCAGCGCTCGCATGCTGTATAAACTCGCTCAGCAGGTAACCCATTATCTACATTGGTTCATGCTGTCTTAGTATTTACTCAAATTAATTAGAAATCAATTGCATGATGTTACATTCTAACTGTGCAGCAATTGAGGAACTCCTCTGTAACCATTTCAAATGTTATTTTCTTTCTACCAGGAAAATTTCACCCCTGTCAAGTACTTCTCCATCGACAGAGTATTCCGTAATGAAACTCTGGATGCCACCCACTTGGCAGAGTTTCACCAGATTGAGGGAGTGGTGGCTGACTTTGGCCTTACCCTGGGTGACCTCATGGGCATCCTTCATCAGTTTTTCAATAAACTAGGTGAGGGCTCTACCAGTCAGGGTTGGGGTCAATTCCACTCATTCAATTCTCTCCCATGAAATGTAATTCAATACAAATTCGAAGGTCAGTCTTTGAATTCAGAGAGAATTCAATATTATCCCCAACAATTCCACAAAGTCCAATTAGAAATTACATTTCTTCAGACATTCAGGCTGATCATGTCACTGTTCAGACAGCCTAGCTATACTGGAAATATCGGAATACAGGTTGAAATTATTAAAAACAAATCCAACAGTAAATGTTTTATACTATATGCATTAATTCCAATGTAATGTAAAAATATTGAATTCCAATTCAATTCCAAAGATGAAATGTTTTTACAATTCAACGTACATTCTCATGAATGAGGGAATTCAAGAATTGAATTGGAATTTCAAACGAAATAGGAATTGACCCCCACCCTGCTTCCAGTACCTCGTTATTTTTTCTTATTTTTTTCTTATTTTTGTTTACAGTGGGTTCAGTTGTCCGTACTGATGTGGCTTCTAATGCATCTTAATGACTGTAGTATAACATGAGCTTGTTTCTCTATCTGTCAGATATAGTATTTCTGAGAAAGTAAATATATTTTCAATTTTCTCCAGGAATCACCAAATTACGCTTTAAACCGGCCTACAATCCATACACCGAGCCGAGCATGGAAGTGTTCAGCTATCATGAAGGTACAGTTATTGTGAATATCCTCAAACCCTGAAATTTCTCATGTTTGTGGGATATGTGTGTATAGGCCTTGGGCTTTTGTCTCACTCAAACCCAAAAGCCCATAGACAACGCTATCCACACGGAATCCATCTTAAATTGTCCATTCCTGCTCTCTCCAGGGCTGAAGAAGTGGGTGGAGGTGGGGAACTCTGGGATGTTCAGGCCAGAGATGCTGCTGCCTATGGGGCTCCCTGAGGGGGTGACGGTCATCGCCTGGGGGCTGTCTCTGGAGAGGTGAGTCAATGACAAAGAAACACATTATCCTCTTCAACTAGAACTGATCCTGGTGATGTAATGGAATTGACTGACCAACATTTGTCTAATACAAGATCTACAATACACAACCCCTTCTGCCTGGTAATTGCCAGGGACCTCACGATACGATATCACCATACTTAGGTGCCGATACGATATGTAGTCTAAAACATTGGGAACACCTGCTCTTTCCATGACAGGCAAACTGTGTGAATCCAGGTGAAAGCTATGATCCCTTATTTATGTCACTTGTTAAATCCACTTCAAGGAGACAAGTTAAAGGATTTTGAAACGTTGAGACAATTGCGACATGGACTGTGTCAAAATATTTAAGTGCCTTAAATGGGGTATGGTGATAGGTGCTAGGCGCACCGGTTTGAGTGTGTCAAGAACAGCAACGCTGCTGGGTTTTTCATGGTCAACAGTTTCCTGTGTGTATCAAGAATGGTCCACCACCCAAAGGACATCCAGCCACCTTGACTCAACTGTGGAAATCATTGAAGTCAACTTGGGCCAGCATCCCTGTGGAATGCTTTCGACACCTTGTAGAATTGAGGCTGTTCTGATGGCAAAGGGGGGGGGGGGTGCAACTCAATATTAGGAAGGTGTTCTTAATGTTTGTTATACTCGGTGTATGTCTGCTGCAGAGAGACAAGCGAGAGCATGAGAAAACACGTTTTGATCAGTCAGGGAAATAAGTGCTGAACAAATGTTTGCTCACTGTTTTTAAAAAGAAGATGGAAAACAAGCTATAGGCAGGTACAGCCAACTCGTGCTAGCTAACGCTACCTAGAGTAGCAAAACCATTTATTTATTATTAATTACAAATCAACTTGGATATCGATATAATATCATCCAAAAATAATATTGCAATATGTAACTATCTATCCCCCCCCATCACTACCCACTCTTGGGCCAGCTATCTCACCGGAATTGACTCACATCAGCTCCATATCCCTTACCCTGACCTTAACCCTCTCATAACCAGATGCACAGTCTCAACTGTTAGTGTACTTGAATGGGACATGGGATTTCAATAGGAAAATGTGTCCATAATGTGAAAATATACAATGTTATGCCTGTAATCCCAGTGTGATTTCCCATAGAGGGATTAAAGGTGGACAGTAGTGTGGTCATGTCCCCAGATGTGCAGCCATGCTTCCAGCACACAACACCAGTCTGTTGGCCCACATGTCGACATGTTTACTTCTGGATTGTTATATCTGAGCAATGAGCATAAAACACCATATCGCCTAATGAGCCTAGAATAATGGTTTCTTCAGATGCAGGTCAGAATTGACCATTTAGATATATTTGTGCTCTACTGCGGGTGCTTGAATCCTGGTGACACTGAGGACTTGCATCTATGAGAACAATCACTGCTAATGGCTATAGTCAGTGAGCTGGGAAGGACCATATCATCTACTCTGTGTAATCGCTGTCCTCCATCCCCTCTGTCAATACAGACCTTTGTCTCTATCACCTGTTTGTCCTCTCTCTTTGCTGTCTTCCAACTCTCCTTATAATGTACTATGTCATCTTCCTGACACTCTTTCCTCTGCCCTTCTCTGTCTCCTTCAGGCCCACCATGATCAAGTATGGCATCAACAACATCCGTGAGCTGGTGGGACACAAGGTCAACCTACAGATGGTCTACGACAGCCCTGTGTGTCGACTGGACTCTTAGATTCTGTTCAGGCTTCCACTTGGACAGGCTCACATTACCATACACATCCCATCCAAGGCCTGTGTCATCAGGACCCCTTTGCTCATTAGTAACCACATGAACACTGAACAATCCCACAAACCCTTAATCTACCCTGGCCAGAGACTGCCAGAGAGACAGATCTGTCTGTTTGAGAGGGTGGGAAAGAGGACTTACTTTTGTCCTTATAGCTTGTCTGGGATTCTAGCTGGATTATTGCTGCTGTTTAGAAAGTGATACACATATTATACTTTAAACTTAATTTATGAAACAGTGATAACTCATCATTGGTCCTAATCAGTATCTATGCATGTGCTGAGGGGTAGGTAGTGCTAGTACTGTGTTCTCTGCTGATGTGTGCACTACATCAGAGCATAAGGAACTTCACCAGTGAGTCTTTTTTTAATTTAAACGTTAGAACGCTGTACAGCTGCTACCTTTGAGCTCCTATGTAATGAAATGCTTGTACAGTAAAGATGCTAACTTGAAGCCCTTTAGCCTTCCATACAAAACCAACCAACTCTGTGCTGTGTCCACTCAGTTCATGAGACAAATTAGAAATAGTCAAATAAAGATGTGTTTGAAAGGAGCACGATTTACGTCGTCAGTCTAATGTAATCCCCATTGGTAATGCTGAGCTTTTGTTATTCTACTCTGGCTGTGCCAGGTCCGGTTTTAAACCTGTCAGAAGAACATTCTTGTTTTCCTCAATCTTGTTGTGGCTGGTGCGTAACGTGGATTGGCATGTTGAATGATGTGTGCCAAGGTTTAACCCAGAGGATTTAGGAGTTATTTGTGTCATTCCAGTGAAGGTGGAATTACAAATCACCTTCATCGCCTCTAAGTCTCATGTCATCGTACACAGGGTCGATTTTTAGCTCTGTGTGCGCACAGGAGATAATTGGGTTAACACATTAGAGCACTTTGGTTGTAAGTGTAACCTAAAATAACTTAATATGGTACTAAATAAAGAGTCAAGTCTATTCCTGTTAGTTTGTTTTAGGCATATTTAGTTCATCCCCAATCCCTGCAAGATTCTGAATAAATTTACTGTTGCAAAGAGATGTTCTACACTCTTCTGTTATGTATTAGTAAAGTCTTCCGTAGTCTGAATCACTGAGACTGTACGTTGTAATGCAAATCAGTATCCTGCTGAGGAGCAATATTGAAGTTGTACTTCAGCCATGTGTAATCACTTCACTGGAATAGCTTCTCCTGAATGAACCTGGCACAGCGACGTCGTGGTACATGCAAGTCTGCCTGAGCATCCTGTGCTGTCTTTAGACGCTTACATGGAGCTGAATTTCTGAATTCGGGAGTCTTTAAAAAACCTTGCATGCTATTGAGGCTGACTTGAGGGCCCATAATAGATGCTGTTGAAAGTTTGTGACAAAGAGAATGATGTTCTGATGTTGCGTGCTCTGCCAATACTAGGAAATCCTGTGTCTGCTGCAATAATGGACAGACAGGATTAAAGGTTGTTTACTTAATCAAATGCAGGAACTCCTTAAGTCTTTCTGTTCAGCTAATCCTTCAACGTCTGGAAATAACATTTTAAACCGGAGTCTGGGAGTCCAAGCTAAGGGTTCCCCAGAACAAAACAATATATAGACAGAACAGATCAACCAAGTTTCTCTGTAGAACCTCTAATTCTAGTTGGAACATACTTCTGGATGCAGTTTTATCCTACCAGGTACTAACTATCTTCACAAGCACTGGGATAGAAAAATGCTTCATAGGTATTTGTATCCAGTTTTATATGCAAATTGAAATATATATTTTTATCCTGTGTGTTCCGCTGCATCATGTCATGTTACACTACATACCTAAATCAGTAATAACAACCGATGTAATAGCCATTTAGTTTGAACTCGGTACACATATTTACCACTTCATTGAACATCTCAGCTTTGATGTGGTCCTGTATAGTTGTAGTCCCTTTTCATGTTCTGAAGATACAGACAGTAATGTCAAATTCCTCAGTTGGCACAACCAGTGGACAAACCTATTAGCTGGTCCTTAATCGTGTTCACCCTCATACTCTCATTTCAACTCCAAAGCCACATCTGGGAGTCATTTTGCACACAGTTCCACATATGTCACCATGAATGCAATGCTTTGCATTGATCAGAAAATCGGACATTTCGTCAAGTCAATGATTAATACATTTAGGAGTTCATCAAAACGTGATCTACCCAGGCCTGAGAGACTTGCTGAAAGTTTTATTTAAAGTAGCTTAGTTAAGATTTAGCAATAATCAGTTCCCTTGTTTAGCCTTTACCCTATAGGTCTCATTATTTCCCTTTGATCATTTGACTTTGATCTTGAAATTAAGCAACATTTATATTACAGAGGAATAGCAGTTTTTAGAGGCTCCCAAGTCTCCATGTTTTGATGGATACTGAAGCAGTATTTAAATGTTATTTAAGAAATGGGGCTAGTGTAGGCAGCTGATGGTTATAGGTTTGGGATGAAACATGGCAAATCCTTTTCCATGGGATCAGTCTGGATCATTTTGAATGTGTTTCACATCTTTAAATCATCATCTCATGGCAATAGCCATTGATTAACCCCTGTCCTGCACAGGGTCCATTCAGTAGACCAGGGGTTCTTAAACTTTTTCAGCTCGAGACACAAATGAGAAATTGACGGTCCTCCCATGACCCAAATTAAGAATAAATAGTGTGTGATTGTAGATGTATCCTCATAGATACATCTATGTAGATGTAACTCGTGTCCCTCCTTTCACATAGATGTACTTTAAAGTTGGCTTGATTACACAAAGTTCATCCTGAAAATACCCCGTCTCTGGTGCTCTAGCTACAGTTGAAGTCGGAAGTTTACAAACACTTAGGTTGGAGTCATTAAAACTAATTTTTCAACCACTCCACAAATTTCTTGTCAACAAACTATAGTTTTGGTAAGTTGGTTAGGACATCTACTTTGTGCATGACACAAGTAATTTTTCCAACAATTGTTTACAGACAGACTAGTTCACTTAAAATTCACTGTATCACAAGTCCAGTGGGTCAGAAGTTTCATACACTAAGTTGACTGTGCCTTTAAACAGCTTGGAAAATTCCAGAAAATAATGTCATGGCTTTAGAAGCTTCTGATAGGCTAATTGACATCATTTGAGTCAATTGGAGGTGTACCTGTGGATGTATTTCAAGGCCTACCTTCAAACCCAGTGCCTCTTTGCTTGACATCATGGGAAAATCAAAAGAAATCAGCCAAGACCTCAGAAAAAAAATAGCAGACTTCTACAAGTCTGGTCCCAACCCATAGTTTAATTAAGAAACCCTGCAGTAGATAATTCTATGTGTCAGTACAGGATGATACTGTATAGCACCAGCATGGAAGTTGTCTTCAAAAACTCCTTTGTCAAGCTTTGGTTGCTTTGTGATGTTAACATTTCAACCCATTTAGTTGTCTTGTTAATAACCTTAAGTAGGTCTGTTGAGTCCTGTGACGAGCTTGGTGTAATCAGAATCAACCAGTGACCAAAGGGCTGGAGGGTAGTTGGTGCTGGCTCCTTTCAGATCTCGCTGGGGAGGGAGTTAGAGTACCCAGGCCAGGGGCTGCTGTCTATGGCCAGGGCAGCAGGGCTGTTGTTGCCGGTGCCATGGGTGGGGAAGAAGGGGATGTAGGGGATTGTAGGAAACAGCAAAGGGCTGCCCGGGGGGCTCTCATCCAGGGGCATGGGGAAGCCCACATCATCTGTGTCCCACACGTGGAAAGCATTGTGGGTCAGGACTATGGGGGGGTGTCTGGCAATGAAGCACTCCGGATTTCTGTTCTTCTCTAGGTCCTCCTCAGTGGGGCCAAGAAGACATTCTGATGAAAGGGGTAAACAGAGGGGACACTGGAGATAAGTACATTTGCTTCAGGACTAGTGCCCCTGATCATCTCTGTGTTAGCTAGTCATGTTGCCATTTTGCATAGAAAAGCTTAGGCTTATGCCTATTTGACACAAGTTATTTGGTGCACTTATACATTGCGATGGATCAGCCTAACAACTACATAGATTAGTTATATTTCGACCTGATTTTCGTTTTAAGTTCATTTTAAGTTCATACCTGTTATATCAAGGGCCAGGTCCTTGATCAGATGTCCAACTATAGCATAGGCGACTCCTACCACTACCAGTGCTGCAATCAGCAGGTAGACAACTGCCTTTGGCAACGGAATGAGGTCCCGGACTGCCGGCTTATATTCCTTGTACAGCGGGTCTTCCGTCCCGACTTGTACGTCGAATTTGTAGACTAGTGGGGAAGCATGTGCCTCATCATTGAAATTAAAACTGGTGAAATTGAGGGCATTCATTATGGAAAAGTGGCCTAAACGATATAGCTCTAATGATGATAAACGCGCTGATGTCCGGAGATGAGGCAATCCCACCCCCACAACACCAAGACAAGGACTTGATTTGTGGTGATTCTTGTATCCGTGCAAGACTCAAGTCTCAACTTCTTTGATGTCTCAGTTCGAATGATCCTAAAGGGGATTGAAAAGCATGAAACATGTATATATGTTAATATCTCCACCAAATATAGTTTCATTTATGGAGATATTACTTCAAAACGATTTCAATACCATTTTGACAGTACAACCGTTAGCTGCTTACCTTGGTTTTGGACGACCGCTGTTTTGATGAAACTGGCTTTGCTTAGATTTTTTTTTTTAAAGGTCCCTAATTGGGAGAGAACTTTTGGATGTCTATCTGAAATTAATTTCCATGTTCATAAGACAGTCCCCCTGGAGTTTTCCTTTGACGCGCGTCTTTGTCATCCCTCTGTCTCTGTCCTTGGTTCTGTAATGAACCCAAACAATTTTCACGCGGTAGTAAACAGTTCTATTCCTAGACCGCCCACTGTTCATCACTCAAGGGATCAACTTTATCCAGCCTCCACTTAAACAGCCAACCTGTATCAGCTAGATGTAGTTGATAATGTTCCCTTAATTCTATAGTTGATGGATTTACATTACCAAGAAATGATGTCACCTTAAATGTACTAAGCACTCATGGCGTGAAGATCATGCCAATTAGAACCTTTACAGGAGTTAGTTAATCGACACACGATCGCATGTAGTGGACGAATTTGTTTAATCCATGTTGTTTATGAAATATTGTAGACATTTCCTATTCAATATAAACCTACTTTCATCTTTAAAACATGTAGTTGTTCATCTCCACTCGATTATTTTAGAGGGAATATACTTATCCGCCGGGAATAATTCAGGGCACATAAATGAAAAAGCCTTTTGGCCTTTAATGCTTTCCCTCCATAGACTAGATTTGTATTTGTATTTGTAAGCGCTAATTGTTAGCAGATTTTGAAACGCAACCTCATGAGCCAAATCCTAACTGGAAATGAGCATACAGTTCATGGCCTCAATGTGTCAATATAGACTGTCCCTATCAAATACATTTATTATTATTATTATTATTATTATTACGCTACGAATCATTTCTACCAAAATAGGAGCTACACTGGTTCATGTTCAGTGACTGACTTCTATTTCCTTAGGTAGAGAGCAGGCTTGGGCATGTATGGTATTTATCTGTTTAATAATTCCCCATTTCAAAGCAGCAGTAGACATGCAAAGAAGCAGAATCTGAAGAGATTAGAGGTTTTATTCCCTCTATGAGACAAGCCTTTATCTGACCACCCCATGTCCTTCATTTCCTGATGGATTTAAACTGCTAGAGCCACTGGAATACCTCCAGAGATTATCTCCTGAACTTTGACAACGTTTTGTTCTGTTGGCCCAATATATCTACATCGTGTGTATGTGAATGCACATGCCACCTGCTTTCGTTATTTTTCACAGAAGTAGTGCACTGGGCCTTTACTAGTCGTGTTTTAGCGGACCAATACCCCCCCCCCCCCCCCCCCCCCCCCCCCCCCCTCCTCCGGATTGAATCTGCTTTACTCGGAATGGAACTGAAAGGACACTGCATGGGTTAAATTACCGCTGAGCCCCTGCCAAGACAAATCACTGTGTAGATGACCCAGCCAAATACATTTTTTTTTAATTATTGCAATACAACACTGCTCATCAATCAGTTTGACCCAGACATTGCGTCAAAGTCGCCAAAGCAGATTAAGCTACTGCACATGTGCAGCATGATAGTTCTATTGAGTCTATATCTTCCTGTCTGTCACACCATCTCCTCTGCATCTTCCTGTTCACCCTTCTGAAGTTAGGTGTTTGTCTATCCTAGGAACTGCCTAACATGAAATTCAGCCCTTAGTTTGACTTTGTTTTAACCTCTTCCTGTCTCCCCCTCTCCTTTTCTCTTTTTTTCAGTTTGCTGATCACTTCTGTTTAAATCCCACTGGCATTACCTCAGTAGGATTAATCCCCAGATATCAAAACATTTCCACAATGGCTGAGCTCAGATGGATGTACTTTAAAGTTTGTTTGATCACACAAAGTTCATCCTGAAAATACCCCGTCTCTGGTGCTCTAGCTACAGTTGAAGTCGGAAGTTTACAAACACTTAGGTTGGAGTCATTAAAACTCATTTTTCAACCACTCCACAAATTTCTTGTCAACAAACTATAGTTTTGGTAAGTCGGTTAGGACATCTACTTTGTGCATGACACAAGTAATTTTTCCAACAATTGTTTACAGACAGACTAGTTCACTTAAAATTCACTGTATCACAAGTCCAGTGGGTCAGAAGTTTCATACACTAAGTTGACTGTGCCTTTAAACAGCTTGGAAAATTCCAGAAAATGATGTCATGGCTTTAGAAGCTTCTGATAGGCTAATTGACATCATTTGAGTCAATTGGAGGTGTACCTGTGGATGTATTTCAAGGCCTACCTTCAAACCCAGTGCCTCTTTGCTTGACATCATGGGAAAATCAAAAGAAATCAGCCAAGACCTCAGAAAAAAAATAGTAGACTTCTACAAGTCTGGTTCATCCTTGGGACCAATTTCCCTGAAGGTACCATATTCATCTGTACAAACAATAGTATGCAAGTATAAACACCATGGGACCACGCAGCCGTCATACCGCTCAGGAAGGAGACGCGTTCTGTCTCCTAGAGATGAACGTACTTTGGTGCGGAAAGTGCAAATCAATCCCAGAAGGACAGCAAAGGACCTTGTGAAGAAGCTGGAAGAAACCGGTAAAAAGGTATCTATATCCACAGTAAAACGAGTCCTATATCGACAGAACCTGAAAGGCCGCTCGGCAAGAAAGAAACCACTGCTCCAAAACCGCCATTAAAAAGCCAGACTATGGTTTGCAACTGCACATGGGGACAAAGATTGTACTTTTTGGAGAAATGTTGTTTGGTCTGATGAAACAAAAAAATAACTGTTGGTCCATAATGACCATCGTTATGTTTGGAGGAAAAAGGGGGAGGCTTGCAAGCGGAAGAACACCATTCCAACCGTGAAGCACGGGGGTGGCAGCATCATGTTGTGGGGGTGCTTTGCTGCAGGAGGGACGTGTGCACTTCACAAAATAGATGGTGTAGCGGGTCTTATATGTCACACAGGAGAACCAAGAAATGAAGAGTGACACCATGGCTGTCTTTTTGGCTTTTATGTTGATCTGCAATAGTATTGTGAAAAGACAGGACAGGAACACATCAGTCTCCAATGCACCATCTGACAAGTTGTTCTTACTCTCTGTGTTTTCTTGGACTGAGGAGAATGAGAGCTACGGGTGGTACCAGGGTGTTAGTAGGTGACGCAAGCACCCAGATGAAATAAAATAGATTTAATGAAACACAACCCGAAGATGTTAACATTATTCAGCTACTGAGTAGCTGCCTACTGAACATCAACAGGCAGCACCAGTAGCGCAACAATTAAAAATAGACACCAAAAGTAAAGTAACTGGCAATCATATCGATCTGACTTCCCCCTTCTGTCTGAACTTGGAATATTCCTGTTCACAGGCTTTTGCCACTGACCCTCAATCTGGTTGTTCTGTTCTGCGTTGTGTACTTTTCTAATAATTAGAAGTTTGATGGAAAAACCTTTTTAACTCTCCTACAATGGCATCACGAGGGAGGAAAATTAGGTGGATATATTGAAGCAACATCTCAAGACATCAGTCAGTAAGTTAAAGCTTGGTCGCAAATGGGTCTTCCAAATGAACAATGACCCCAAGCATACTTCCAAAGTTGTGGCAAAATGGCTTAAGGACAACAAAGTCAAGGTATTGGAGTGGCCATCACAAAGCCCTGACCTCAATCCCATAGAAAATATGTGGGAAGAACTGAAAAAGAGTGTGTGAGAAAGGAGGCCTACAAACCTGACTCAGTTACACCAGCTCTGTCAGGAGGAATGGGCCAAAATTCACCCAACTTATTGTGGGAAGCTTGTGGAAGGATACCTGAACGTTTGACCCAAGTTAAACAATTTAAAGGCAATGCTACCAAATACTAATTGAGTGTATGTAAACTTCAGACCCACAGGGAATGTGATAAAAACTGAAATAAATCATACTCTCTACTATTATTCTGACATTTCACATTCTTAAAATAAAAAGTGTTGATCCTAACTGACCTAAGACAGGGAATTTTTACTAGGATGAAATGTCAGGAATTGTGAAAGACTGAATTTAAATGTATTTGGCTAAGGTAAGGTGTATGTAAACTTCCGACTTCGAATCTACGTTGACAACTAACCAGTTCACAGCACGTGTCCTCCAGAACCCGTTTTTCGCGCGCAATTTTCGAGGTGGCCAGACAGTTCTGCCGAAAACTTTTATGACACAGTGCAACTGAATAATATAAAACATTTTTGGTAAGTAGCCAGCAACAGTATTTTGTTGTTTCCAATGGAGTTTCGCTAAATATTCCTAATATTTTGGTTACCACCACATGATTTACCCTTGACAAAACTCGAGACTGGATACCTATTTGGTTTTGTCATGATCAGATTAGTCTGAAGTGTTAGCATTAGGCCTAGCTAGGCTAGCTGGCCAGCATAGCCCAATGTAACGTTAAAGTAGAGTCAGAGAAGGTTAGAGAAAGTGGTTTGGTTGAGTTGTTACAGAATGATCTAACTTCCATACCGGTTGCATTTATTTTTCCTATGCCACATTTTGCTCAAAGAAAATGTCCCAGCTCCTCTTTGGAAAGCCAGCACCTACCTTTCAGTCTACACCAAAACTTTGTCATCATCATCCTTCATCACCCAAGGTAAATGAAGGAAAATATGACTGTCCAGCTCAACTCTGAATGACTGAGATCTTGCACCGTTGAATCCTTTGCTACTTTTTTTTGACAACTGTACACATTGTCAATGTATATTACAGGGATCAGAAAATGTTATGGTTAGATTGACATTTATCCCTGTATTTTTAGGACCCTGAACAAGGACATGGGCCAGAACAGGACATCCCTGATGAGACATTTTCGTTTGTGACACTGGACGAAAGCCATGGACAGCAAAGGTATGGCTTACTGGGTTTAAAGTATTATTCATTATGTGTTCTGTTAAGTATTTAACTTTTTTTTTTTAAATGGAAGTGAGGACTCCGGCATCGACATTTCAAACATATCCAATAGACGTGACGTACACAACAGTACCTCCAGTGAGCGCCCAGGTGAGGAGGCTACGACTGTTCTCAGTTCAACGATAGAGGAGATAGGGAAGAAGGCCCAGGATCTGATAGAGCGAATCAACCAGAGCCGAGCCATGGACCAGGAAATCATGACCACCTTCGAGAACAAGTTAATGAATAAGGTATCACTGTCCTACTGTTGAGTAAAAAGCACATGGTCACATTTTTTGGTAGTTAAAAAAGAATGCATTTAGATTACGAGTCTAGCCTAATGTTTATGTGAAGGAGAGTGACTGTGACTAGTGCGCGTGTCTCCCCAGGTGAGTGAGGTGTGCCAACAGGTGAAGGAGCAGATGTTCAGCAGCTATGAGGAACATGGCCGTGGGATGGAGGCCAATCTGCAGGAGCTGTCTGAGGTTCTGGAGAGGTGCAGTCAGCTCAGTATGGAGCTGCAGGGAGCCAGTCAGACCTTATCAGCCATTAACAACAGCCTGCAGCGGACAGCTAAGAACTGACATCTACCCAGCCATTAATTTATTTGAACTGCCTTATAGCATCCCAACTTCTGGGAGGTCTTGAATAATTAAAGCAATGCCTTGTTTGTTAGACTGTGGTATATGTCAAATATAACATAAAACAGTGGTTGTAAACTGAGTGGGTGTTGGAAGCTTTTGTTTATAAAAAATATTTATTACATAACTAGTGTGGATATTTTTGTTCATACCCATGACCAAATAGCATTATAGAACATATTTAATGGGACAGAATATAGGTTTGTGCCCAGTTTAGAATCAAAAACATTCACCTTAATGCCTATGGGTCGGTCCACCAATTCGCTGCCTTTGGAGAAGTGTAACTTGGTATAATTTTAATTTTTTTTTTAACATGCTGTCATAAAGAGCAGAGAACTTCATTAAAGAAATGTTTCTATCAAAAGACGTCATAAAAATAATTACTATAGTAAGTGTATATTAAGTGCCAAATAAAGTAACAGGGTTGATGACTTCTTAAAGCAGCTAAAAAAATCCCTTGTGACAGGGGGAATGGAAGCTTGTGTGCAACAGTGGCAATTGAATGCAAGCTTCACCCAACATTAAAATTGTTAAAACATTTCTAGCCTGTCTATCCATGGGTAACAGGGTTGACGTGTTATGCTCGACCCACTCAGTTTTCCATCACTAAACACCAGAAAATGTCCAAAAAGAGTAGTACTTTTACACTATGATTTGACTATTAGATGTTCAATGTTTAGAAAAATATATATAAAACAAGTTCAGTTCACATAAGTGTTGACCTTAAAATGTACAGAAATCACTAATCACATTAAATAAGTATTTGCAAATGACCTTGTCAAAGCAACAAAATAACTACAACTTCACAGTGATGGGGAAAACTTTTGAGTTTAAGTGCGTTAAAATCTTCCAGAAGTCACAGTGCACATTTAGCGAGTCATAATAGAAATCGGATTTATTGAATACTCCGTGTAATCTATATTAAAGGGCACTTCATTTAATGTAACAGGCTTTTAAAATTCAATAGTGGTGCACAATTTCTATATCAAAGGGACGCAAAATACACTTCATGGAATACCCCAAATACAAATTTCTCGGATCTGCCTAAATGGTCACAAATACAACTATTAAATTACAAAAAAAGCAATGGCATGATTATTTAAACTGCTTTAATTTATTTACTTAATTTATCTTCAATTGATTTAACTTTTTTCCCCCCAACTCTAACAGTACATGCAGTATCAATTATTTGGCATTCAATTACCAATAACTGGTCATTAGTACCATCACAGTTCTAAAAACTCAGGACATACGTATGGATCATGACCTAATTTTAAAATGTTTGTCCAACAACCATTTTACTACAAATGCTGTGAGGAAACAAGCATTTCAACTTCCACCGTATAGTAAACTATTTCAAACACATTCTAGACAGAAATTGTCCAAACAAACCAGTATGTACTAGGGTTTTATGAGAGTAGAAAAATAGCTTTGTTTTTCAAGTTGAAATAATTACACCCATGAATTGTCCATGAGATCGATGATAGACTTGCCTTTAAAACCCGACCTGGTCTTTCGCATAAAATAAAGATTTAGGACTGGTTTCCCGGACACAGACTAAGCCTAGTCCTGGTCTAAAAAGCAATTTCAATCGAGATTCTCCATTGAGCATGCTTTTTAGTCCAGGACCAAGCTTAATCTGTGTCTAGAAAACCAGCCCATATTCTACAAACTCAAGAGAGAGGAAACATTAGCATTAGTGTTACTGTAGAAGACAAGCCATCAAAGCAGTGTAGAACTACTTGTCCTTTAAGGAACAGATTGACTTGAGGTTTCTGATAGTGGTCTGTTTGAGCACTAGCAGCAGGCAGTTAGTTATTAACAGTGAAAGACTGCAGTCCAGTGATGGCTCTGCCCAGAATCAGGGCATGGATGTCATGGGTACCTGGAAGACAAAAAACAATATAAGGAACCATGTGGAACAGTGCTGATGCTGAAGTTGAGCAACTATATAAGGGGAGAGAGACATTTTTTTTTCTAATTTGAAAATATTGTGGAAAGTTTAATGGTTTTCCCATATGACCTATTTATTTATTGTAAATGACATATTACTGACCTCTACTGGTGAGGAAATAAACCATGATAAAAAAGTTTTGCTTCCACATCCATAGCAATGACACATCCATATCCTCTTAGACCTGGTTATGGCCTTCTTTCTCCTCACCTTCGTATGTGTTGACGGCCTCCAGGTTCATAACATGGCGGATGATGTGGTACTCATCAGAGATGCCGTTTCCTCCCAGCATATCTCTGGCCTGCCGGGCGATGTCCAGGGACTTCCCACAGCTGTTCCTCTTTAGCATAGAGATCATCTCAGGGGCTGCCCTGAGGGAGGAGAGAAGACATATGAGATAAGTCTCCTCCGGTTCTATTCACTCTGAAACAACCTGAAATTGTACTTCCCCTATGGTGTTTAGTTATTTGTTAAAAAGTGGTGTCACACTACAAGACAATTATGTCACATCATTTCCAGTTCCCTCTTACTTTTTGGCGTCGATGAGTCTCCCCAGCTGTAGACAGGCCTGCAGACCAATGGTGATTTCTGTCAACATGTCGGCCATCTTTTTCTGCATCAGCTGGTTTCTGGCCAGGGGTACTCCAAACTGGATTCTGAGATTAACAAATATCATGAGTAGCAGAACATCTTAAGTTCACTCAGAAAAGCTGAGAAAACAAAATAAGATTCAAGAGCTACAGACTTTTGCTCGGTCCTGCTCATCCAAAACAACATCCTATACCAATAGTAGCCGCAGAATCCTCACCTGTCTAGTGTGTACTGACGAGCCGCGTGGAAGCAGAACTCTGCAGCACCTAGTGAACCCCAGGCGATGCCATACCGGGCATTGTTCAGGCAACCAAAGGGACCCTAGAGCCAAAGAGAACAGACAAAACATTTATACCAACAAGGTTAAACAGCATTATAAGAAAGTCTGGCCATCCACATAAAAGTCAGTACATGAGAGTGGTATCCTGGCCTCTACTCACCCCCAGGCCAGAGACTTTGGGCAGCAGGTTCTCCTCAGGAACCTCCACCTCGTCCATGATGATCATTCCAGTGGCAGACGCCCTCAGAGAGAACTTGCCCTCGATCTTGGGTGTGGTGAAGCCCTTCATACCGCGCTCCAGGATGAAGCCACACACCTTCCCATCGTCACACTTGGCCCAGACCACAGCGATGTCCGCCACAGGGGAGTTGGTGATCCTGACGACGGTGAAGGAGATGAGGGAAGGCATTGTAATTTAGGGAGGAGCTATTTTATCAGTATGCTACAGAGTGAGCCTGGTTTCTAGGGCTATATGAGGACAGTTTTGCATAAGTTTCACAAGACGTGATGGGAGAATTGAACAGAACCACGTACTCAATGTCAAACTAAGCATTTTGTTGAAGTTGTTTAAGCTGCATTTCCCCAGAGGAAACAGTGTTACATCAAATATATAAAACATGAACTACAGGCCCAGGTTACCAATTAACATGTATTTATTCAGTGTTAAGCTTACGCAATGTAAGGGCCAATGCACTCAATGGTTAAGTATACAACCACAAAGTCCAGTTCAGTCACTGCTGACGTCTTTCGTTTACCCGAGTAAAGGGGAACTGAGGGGAACCTAGTATTCATGCACCTAGCATTAATATATTTGTGAACAGCACCACCCTGTGGACTAGTTTACAGAGTGAAATGTTTACAATTTAGATAAAAGCCAAACCACTTGATCTTGGGTTTATTATTTTAAAAATACATTAAAAAATATATTTTAAAAATTGCTCTAATGAATACAAAACCTCTGAAGATTTCTGTATGATAGAAAGCATATATTCCTATTCTTCAGAATTTTTGGAAGTGGCCTATTCTTGATGTTTCATGAATAGGTAGTCTTTTCAATCAGTAGAGGAATGCATTCCAAGGTGTTGAGACAAAGGTAGCCTTCATCAATGTTTGTGGTCTGTAGGTGTTTGTTCTGTTATATAATCCATTGGCTATTTATTAGGAAGCAATTCTACATTTCTTTGCACTGAGTACATCACAAAACACTGAGTACATCACATCTAAACATCAAGGTTCTCCTAATGCCTGCTATCCAGCTACACACATCTCTGTCCAGTCAGTCCTGAAGTCCCCATGGGGTGATGAACTGTTTCCGTCACTATGTAGTAGGGCTGGGAATTACAAGGGACCTCCCGCTATGCTATTATCACGATACTTAGGTGACGATACAATATGTATTGCAATTCTCATGTATTGTGATTCAATACTGCAATTTTATTGCAAGGTGATGTTTCAAACATATTGCTCACTATATGTCTGCTGCAGAGAGATGAGAAAGCATGAGAAAATTTGTTTTGATCAGTCAGGAAATTAAAGTGCTGAAGACATGGTGGCTCACTATTTAAAAAGAAGATGGAGAACAAGCTATAAAATGAAAAATACCAGAGTTTTGGTGCAGGTACAGACAACTAGCACCATCTAGCAAAAATTATATATAACACAATATCGTCAAAAATAATATTGCGACATGTAACTGTATTGATTTTTTCTCCCTAGCACTACTATGTAGTGAAGTACAGTCTCCCAGTTCTACTCACCAGGTCTTGGAGCCAGTGAGAGTGAAGGTGCGGCTGGAGGGGTTGAACTTAGCCCGGGTCTCCATGCCACCGGGGTCACTGCCGTGGTTGGGCTCAGTCAACCCAAAACAGCCCAGGATCTCTCCACGAGCTGGGAGGTAGAGGACGCATTACAGGACAAATACACCCAGATACAAACAGGGCTGCGTCATTTAAGATGAGGCTTAAGGGATGTGGATGTCCCCTCCTCCTTACCCAGCCTGGGCAGCCACTTCTCCTTCTGCTCTTCGGTACCGTACGCGTAGATAGGGTGCATGACCAAGGAGGACTGCACACTCATGACAGAGCGGTAGCCGCTGTCCACCCTCTCCACTTCCCTCGCGATCAAACCGTAGGCCACATAGCTCGTCCCAGCACAGCCATAGCCTGGTCAAAGTGTAGAGGGAGAGAGGTCACATCATAGGCAATAACCTCCAAAACAAACAGTAGGCCTACATTAAAAGGGAATTCATTGAATCTACAATTAATTATCTAATTTACATTATCTATATTTGAATGCTTCTGGCATCACACATATAGTTGATTCTCAAAAACAAATAGCCTTTAACATTTTGTGATCAAAATGACTAAAGTCAATTTCACAGAAAACAAAATCCTTCTTTGAAAGCTTACAGAGAATGATATAACCCCAGGGGGGCTTACGGGTACATTATCCATTTCAAATGATAAGTTTATAAAACATGTACCAGTAGGCTGTCACTCAAATTAAAATAAAGAAAACTGTAAGAAATACAGAGTTTAAGTGATAAAAAAAACAGCCAACCATGTTTCCCACCCATTCCCATCCCGCTCACCAGTTTACAGAGTCAAGTATATTTGTCCAAGCCTCAATTGTTCCTTGAGTAGCACCATTCATTCTCGCTGTCGATAATTATAACTGCTAACAGTAACTGTATCCACTGGCGAACTTGGAGAGAGTGAGGTGATTGCCATCTAAGAGCCATCAATCATCTCTGATTGATTGAGAGATTCAAGGAGCTATCATCATTAGGTAACATAATATATGCCAAACATTGAATATTTACATTCATGCACATCGCACTTGTACCTTTGCCCCAGAAGCATTTAACTGCAGGGCACTCACACAGCATATGGAGTTGGGGCCAATTTCATCATGAAATATTTTCTTGTTGTTAAATACAGTCTGTGAACAAACTTATAATGTATAAATTGATGGCTTGGATTACAGGATGACTTATTTTTCCATATTCTGTTCCAGTTAAAGGGTTATTCAGATTCAACAAGATCTGTGAACCAAACTTTTTTAATAGCTAGCTCAGAATGAGTGACATCGGGTGGTGTAGGTGTCCTGGAGGGCAAGTAGTTTGCCCCCGGTGACGCGTTGTGCAGAACTCACTACCCTCTGGAGAGCCTTACGGTTGTGGGTGGAGCAGTTGCCGTACCAGGCAGTGATACAGCCTGACAGGATGCTCTCGATTGTGCATCTGTAAGAGTTTGTGAGTGTTTTTGGAGACAAGCCAAATTTCTTCAGCCTCCTGAGGTTGAAGAGGCGCTGCTGCGCCTTCTTCACCACGCTGTCTGTGTGGGTGGACCATTTCAGTTTGTCCGTAATGTGTACGCCGAGGAACTTAAAACTTTCCACCTTCTCCACTACTGTCCCGTCGATGTGGATAGGGGGCTGCTCCCCGTCCCCCTGTTATTTTCCTGACACCACACTCCGAGGACCCTCACCTCCTGTCTCGTCATTGTTGGTAATCAAGCCAACCACTGTAATGTCGTCTGCAAACTTGATGATTGAGTTGGAGGCGTGCATGGCCATGCAGTCATGGGTGAACAGGGAGTACAGGAGTACAGGAGAGGGCTGAGAACGCACCCTTGTGGGGCCCCAGTGTTGAGGATCGGAGGGGTGGAGATGTTGTTACCTACCCTCACCACCTGGGGGTAGGTAACAACATCTCCACCCCGCTGATCCTCAACACTTAAGTTCCTTGCTCAGAACATATGAAAGCTGGTGGTTCAATTTTCCCAGTTCTTCAATATTCCCAGTTAAGAAGTTTAAGGTTGTAGTTATTATAGGAATTATGACACGTCGACTATTTCTCTCTATACCATTTGTATTTCATATACCTTTTTGACTATTGGATGTTCTTATAGGCACTTTAGTATTGCCAGCCTAATCCTGGGAGTTGATAGGCTTGAAGTCATAAACAGCGCTGTGTTTCAAGCATTGCTAAGAGCTGCTCGCAAACGCAGTAAAGTGTGGTTTGAATGAATGCTTACGAGCCTGCTGCTGCCTACCCCCACTCACTCAGACTGCTCTATCAAATATCAAATCATAGACTTAATTATAATAAACACACAGAAATACGAGCCTTTGGTCATTAATATGGTCAAATCCGGAAACTATAATTTCGAAAACAAAACATTTAGTCTTTCAGAACCATTCCGTATTTTGCCAAACGGGTGGCAACCACAAGTCTAAATATTGCTGTTACATTGCACAACCTTTAATGTTATGTCATAATTATGTCAAATTCTGGCAAATTAACTACGTTTTTTTTTTAGGAAGAAACACATTTTGCAACGAGCCAGGCGGCCCAAACTGTTGCATATACCCTGACTCTGCTTGCAATGAACGCAAGAGAAGTGACACAATTTCCCTAGTTAATATTGCCTGCTAACATGCATTTATTTCAACTAAATATGCAGGTTTAAAAAAATATACTTCTGTGTATTGATTTTTTTAAAAAGGCAATGATGTTTATGGTTAGGAACATTTGTGCAACGAATGTGCTTTTATCGCAAAAGCGCTTTTGTTAAATCATCACCTGTATGGCGAAGTTGAATTAGGCTGTGATTCAATGATAAATTAACAGGCACCGCATTGATTATATGCAACGCAGGACAAGCTAGTTAACCTAGTAATATCAACCATGTGTAGTTAACTAGTGATTATGTGAAGATTGTTTTCTTATAAGATGATTTTAATACTAGCTAGCATCTTACCTTGGCTCATTGCAGCCACAATGTCCTTTTGACGCTGCACTCGCGTAACAGGTGGTCAGCCTGCCACGCAGTTTCCTCATGATTGCAATGTAATCGGCGTCCAAAAAGACAGGTTACTGATTGTTATGAAAACTTGAAATAGGCCCTAATTAAATCGGCCATGCCGATTAATCGGTCGAACTCTAATGGAGATCACTCCTTTCAAGAGCCCAGATAATTTATTTATAAATCCCATCATTGGATGGTTCAGTAGTTGGGTTTCCCAAGGGACTCCATAGGCCAGCATAGCTGATCTAAATTGTAAATATAGAAAAAATGATTTACCTGGTAATGTATATGTATTTCAAATCTTGGAATGTTCTCAAACTATTACTGTCCAGGATATCGGCAAGGCCACCCTCCAGATCAAAGTTATTGACTCACCTTTAATAGTTGGGCCCAGGACACCCAGCTCCCCCATCTCTGACACAATGTCTCGATGGAACACTAAGACAAAACAGGCAGCTTGTTATGTTGACATGGTTTGCATAACTGACAAAATTCATAATATTGACATTCCATCTTAAAGGGCAAAACTGATCGTTAAGGGTTCCTTCCTAGGTTATTGGCATAAATAGCTCAATGGGCTGGGTGATGGTGTGTCTCAAAAGTCAGACCCACCTTCGTTTCTGTTGGCCATCAGAATGCGGGGCATGAGTTTGTCCTGACAGTAATCACGGAACGAGTCTCGGATCATGATCTCGTCCTCAGTCAGCTGACCCTCCAGCTCCAGGCCATCCCGCCAGTTAAACTGAACCTTGGCTGGTTGTTCAGTAGAGAAGGATCATAGAGCAGAGAAGCACAATTGAATAGCCATCAGACCCCCAAAATAATAGAAGGGCAATATATGTATGATTGATCTGAAAGGAGTTGATATCAACATACGTGCTTTAGCCTTCTTCTCACTAGCTTTCTCTGCATCTGTGGAAAGGACACAGATTGAGTACTTCCCCTGACAAATAGAGGCATGATGATTGTAAGAATGGCTTTGTAAAACTGCTACCATTGTGTTCTCATGATGGCAAGGTCATTATTGAGTAATGTGATACCCTTTTGTGCAGGTGCTGCTGATCCCTGAGATCTTGATGCTGAAATGATGGCACATCTCTGGGGGTTGACCAGCAGACGGCACACAGCGCTTCTCAGTGCCATGATGGTTAGCTAGATTTCTATGAGAGAAAAACAAGGAGAAAAACGTTTTATAAGAAAATAATCCATAAATCAATGCAACAAACTCAAATAGTTGTCATTTCAAAGACATAATGGGTTATAACTTTTAACAAACATGTAATTTGAGAGAGCAGGTGGAGAAAGCAACTAGAAAATTGAACTCATGTAGCTGCATAGGATAGTTTGAGGAGTAATAAGTCGTGATTAGTTTCGACAATGTTGAAAAAGAGATGTGGTGGTTGGCAGACAAGTTGTTACGCAAGATAACATTAGCACTAGCTAGTAGCTATCCCAACTATTTACAAAGTACCTGGCTAGATAAATGATGATCTGCAGGCAACTGAAACTTGGCAGCTATTAACACACCTCACTGTGTGTGTTGGCCACGTTAGTTGATGTTAAAATTTTAGTTGTGATAGCTAAAAGAGCTAGCTATTTAGCAAAATGCTGCATGCAGATAAATGATTACGATTAGTTAGTTTACGTTAGCTAGACTAGCTTGAAAGTCAGTCTTGCTCTAGTGTCAAGATGTAAACGCATAGTATCGAGTTTATTTACTTGACACGAACACAAACTTACTGTTTCATCAATGTCCCAAATATATTAGCTAACTTCAATACATAGACTGACCTGTAATTTACAGTGCTGGAGATCCTTGACCCAGGCCTCCGTAGTCCTTTCCAAATTGACAAGGTAGAGGAGGACAAACGTTAACACAGGCGCCTGCGTTGCGTAGGTCAGGAATGGTTAGGTTCTGTCGCCATTTTGAGTGTGGCAAATTGACGTTGATCCACATTTAGTATGATAAAATAACATGTTAATGGTATGTCTGGGACCAAATGTAAATGATAGTGGGAAGTAAATTATTATGAACTTCAAACATGTTTTTTTGTGCAAAGCATTGGTCGTTTTTTTTCTCTTTTCACCACTCCCTATGGCTGCTATCTAGTGTCTCTCCATGCTGTGGCGTAGTTTTAGATTAAGCTCTGATTGGTTTATTGGCGGGGGCGTGCAGATTCAAGGCGTGGCTATGAGAGGGTTCTTTTCATGCATTGACCACATACATTCATGTTCAGAACTATTTTCAGAACGTAGGGACAGTGGTGGAAAAAATACCCAATTGTCATACTTGAGTAAAAGTAAAGATAGCTTAATAGAAAATGACTGAAGTAAAACGGAGAGTCACCTAGTAAAATACAACTTAAAATAATTGGTGTTAAATACACTTATGTATTTAACTTGTATTTAACTATGCAAGTCAGTTAAGAACACATTCGTATTTACAATGACGGCCTACCAAAAGGCAAAAAGCCTCCTGCGGGACGGGGCCGGGATTAAAATGTAAAATCAATTGAATTAAAATATAGGCCAAAACACACATCACGACAAGAGAGACAACACAACACTACATAAAGAGAGACCTAAGACAAGAACATAGCATGGCAGCAACACATGGCAACACAGCATGGTAAAAACACAACATAACAACATGGTAGCAACACAACATGGCAGCAGCACAGCATGGTAGCAGCACAAAACATTATTGGGCACAAAAATTATTGGGCATAGACAACAGCACGAAGGGCGAGAAGGTAGAGAACAATACATCACGCAAAGCAGCCACAACTGTCAGTATCAACAGCTAAAAATATAAAGTATCAAAAGTAAAAGTATAAATAATTTCCAAATCCTTATATTAATCAAACCAGACGCCATCATTTTTTAAATTTATTTTTTTATTTGTGGATTAGCCAGGGGCACACTCCAGCATTGGGGTTTAGTGAGTTCTCCAGATCAGAGTGAATTGGAACATCTTGTCCTGCCAAGCATTCAAAATATAAGGAGTATTTTTGGGTGTCAGGGATTTTTTGTTGTTGTTGCATTTTAGCCAGTTAAGAACAACTTCTTATTTACAATGACAACCTATACCAGCCAAACGTGGACGAAGCTGGGCCAATTGTGCGCCGCCCTATGTATGGATTAAAAAATACAATATTTTCTTTAGGAATGTAAAGTAAAAGTGAAACTAGTCAAAAATATAAATAGTAACGTAAAGTACAGATACTACTTAAGTAGCAGTTTACAAAGTACTTTACATCACTACATATGGACCTGTCAAGCTGATAAAAACGATTGTAATTTATCATTCCATACATTAACTTGACTATGACTTGGAACGTTTTTCCTGTAGATAACAATTAAACATTAAGTCACTAGAGTCTGATTACTTGAGCAACCACTTTCATGACTTTGCCCCTCTCTCTGGATCATAAAAGGAGGATCATTTTCATATTATTCTAAGATGTTGGGCCCCGACTTTACCAGTAGAGTGCAGCACATTGGCATTTGTGTAATGAGCTCAATGTAACATGCACTAATATGATAGAGTATAATAGAGCTATAAAACTCTACAAAGCTCATTGAAGGTTTGTTTATGATTGTTGTTAATTAAATGTGCAAAGAGATGTTGATTCCAGACATGCAACTCCCCATCCCACATTTAGAAAAAGGTCTAAATGAGAATGAAATATATTAATAATTGGGGAAAAAAGCACTTTAATCCTGTGACACTTGGCAGAAGCAGTGTGCTGTTGAAAGGCCCTAAGGAATCCTGCAGTGAGATATAGATGCCCATTTAGGTAAGACCTTCAAGGTACCAGCCATGCTGAGACAGAAACAAACTGACATGGTGTATAGTCACCAGGTATTATGCTGAATTATGTAACTTTTTTTTTACCAGGACAGTCACACATTTTCAACAATAGCCACGTTGATATGGTGCCAATATGATGCCTTCCAGTGTAATGTAATTGTTTGCCAGTCATCTGAGTTGGACAGATAGGCACCAATTCCAGTATTCTTCTTTCTTTTGGAAATAATATTTTTACTTGACTGCACGTCCAACACAGTTCTTACGTATTTATTGTGTAGCTCAATTAATCTGATAAACTAGAAAACAAATTACAGGGCAAGTAGGCTTAACCTGTATCGTACTCCTAGTCCCTTTTCACAGCGGTTCTTCCACTCCAGTCCTGACATAGATGATTTAGTATTTTAGGAAATCTTGCAACGTCTCTTCTTGACACACTGTATCATACTGTATAAAAACATGTCCATGTGCTCTGCATATGAAGATAAATAGATAGGCTATACTGTCTGCATGTTATATGGTCACATTGACGTACCGTTATAATAGCAGTGTCATCGTGCTCACACCCACGTCCAGTGATTCGTACATTTGCCCGTCATTCAAAGTTTTGTTGGCATTCACTGGTCAACTTTTTCAAGAAGTAACGCCTCGCTAAATGTTATAAGTTTGGTTCAGATTTGTAGTGGATTTCAGCGAAGTAACTTTATCGGTGGGCTACCATTTGGACTGGGAATTATGATATATGTAGTCTTACAATTTTAGTTTACAAGTGGACTCACTAATTCATGATGGAACTGGAGGGTGAGAAACCGAAGTATGGTAAGTTGTTAGCTTTTTTAGTTTATATAGGGTACCGTATATCTTTAACAGCGCTTTCACTGTCCTGGGATAGCTAGCCGACTAGCCCCATATAGTTTCGTTTTCATGTATGAAGAAGACTGGAGTGTGGAATGCAACATTGTATTGGTGTGTGCTGGATGCATGTAACAATTTAACTCAGCATTTGGCTATTATATATTTGATTTACCCCATTGACGTAGCCTAACTCAATCAACTTTTCTCTGTCTCATTTTCAGAGAATAGACGAATGGAAATTGACTCTCACAAAATCGAGCCATAATTTCCATGCGTAATAGTCAATGCTTCTGTTTTGGGCGAGCCTACAGATTGCATTTGATTAGCCTATGTTGTTGTTGCCTCTCTCACATTCCCACGCCCAGGTCTCATCCCTGTGCCAAACAATGAGACTGCTGAGCAATTAGTGGTATAAGGGCCTACAATATTCCATACAATAAATGCACACTTGTTAGCAAATACTGTAGCCTATCTGAAATGATCATACAATATGATTCTCAAATAGGCTGTGGGCTTTGAAGTTTCTTTCAATTCTCTAACATTTTCAGGTAATCAGTAGTAAACATCTAGTTTACGATTGTTAGGGTTAAGCTGTAGTGTCCCTACTCAGCCTTTGCATGTCCAGTTGTTTCATTCCTCAGCCTGGTATGGCACACTAGAGAACAACTCACCAGCTTTGTGCTGACAGAAATTTGAACACCATCCAAGTATAGATTAGTTAATTAAAAAAATGCCTCATGGTAGGTCTGAATATGAATTTAGAGAAGATACTGTGTGTATTGTTTCAGCTATTGTCAGCAAAAACCTGCTATTCCCTGCAATATAAAGGTGTTGGTAGGTTAATGGATCCAAACAATTGTTGTTCATGTAAGGGAAATGGTTTTCCTTGAAGATATGTTCTCATAATACATTAGTTAATGTATGCTTCCTAAAACGAGCAAGAATCTCTGCTGGAGTAGACAAACCTCTGCCAAAATGATCAAGTCTGACTCCATGGTTGTAATTTGGACTTTAAATATACAGTACCAGTCAAAAGCTTGGGCACACCTACTCATTCCAGGGTTTTTCTTTATTTAAAAAAAAAAAAACATCTACATTGTAGAATAATAGTGAAGACATCAAACTATGAAATAACACATATGGAATCATGTTGTAACCAAAAAAGTGTTAAACAAATCAGAATATAAGATTCTTCAAAGTATGACACGCTTTGCACACTCTTGGCATTCTCTCAACCAGCTTCATGAGGTAGTCACCTGAAATGCATTTCAATTAACAGGTGTGCCTTGTTAAAAGTTAATTTATGTAATTTCTTTCCTTCTTAATGTGCTTGAGCCAATCAGTTGTGATGTGACAAGGTAGGGGTGGTATACAGAAGATTGCCCTATTTGGTAAAAGACCAAGTCCATATTATGGCAACAACAGCTCAAATAAGCAAAGAGAAATGACAGTCCATCATTACTTCAGTCAATCTGGAAAATTTCAAGGACTTTGAAAGTTTCTTCAAGTGCAGTCACAAAAACCATCAAGCGCTATGATGAAACTGACTCTCATGACGACCGACACAAGAAAGGAAGACCAGAGTTACTTCTGCTGCAGAGGATAAGTTCGTTTGAGTTACCAGCCTCAGAAATTGCAGCCCAAATAAATGCTTTACAGAGTTCAAGTAACAGACACATCTCAACATCAACTGTTCAGAGGAGACTGCATGAATCAGGCCTTCAAGGTGAATTGCTGCAAAGAAACCAATACTGAAGGACAGCAATAAGAAGAAGAGTCTTGCTTGGGGCAAGACCGTGAAGCATTAAGGAGGTGTGATGGTGACACTGTCAGTGATTTATATAGAATTCAAGGCACACTTAACCAGCATGGCTACCACAGCATTCTGCAGTGATACACCATCCCATCTGGTTTGCGCTTAGTGGGACTATCATTCGTTTTTCAACAGGACAGTGACCTAACACACCTCCAGGCTGTGAGTGATGGAGTGCTGCATCAGATGACCTGGCCTCCACAATCACCCAACCTAACCCAATTGAGATAGTTTAGGATGAGTTGGATGACAGAGTGAAGGAAAAGCAGCCAACAAGTGCTCAGCTTTTGTGGGAATTCCTTCAAGACTGTTGGAAAAGCATGTGAGAGAACGCCAAGAGTGCAAAGCTGTCATCGAAGCAAAGGGTGGCTACTTTGAAGAATCTAAACTATAAAATATATTTGCTTAACACTTTTTTGTTTACTACATGATTCCATATGTGTTATTTCATAGTTTTGATGTCTTCACTATTATTCTACAATGTAGAAAATAGTAAAAATAAAGAAAAACCCTTCAATGAGTAGGTGTGTCCAATCTTTTGACTGGTACTGTATACCCCCAAAATGTGTAAGTAGTGGCACACCCAGTCATTTTGCGGGTATGCTACTGCTGCCTGCAGTTCTAACATTGTAATTCTAGTACAGCAAAGCATGGTGAAAACCAGTAGAAGAAAGAAATAATGAGATTCGCTCAAAATGTAGACTTTCTCGCAGCATCACAGACATCTGGAACCCTTTGTTGTGAGCTAAAATATTGCTTTCAGTTTCAACACTGTCCACAAGATGTAGAAACACTGACATATTTTCTCATTTTCACTGTTTGTGTTTTGGTTTTGTGTGGGGTTTGCAGGGCCCTATGAACAACATGGAGGAGGGATAAGGCAAGATTTATGGTTGACTTGTTAGCTGTCTCCCCCCTCCAGCCATATGAAAGCTGTTTTTCTTCTTTCCACTGCACACAGCCTTTTCCTCCCTCTGCCTGTCTTATGATGATTCATTTATTATTTAAAACCCTCTCTTTCATTATCCAATACCTTTTCCTCTCTTCCTGGCACAATAGATTTTACAACCTCAGTATAGGCTACTATTTTGTGTATAGCACTGTTTGCCTCTTCCCTCTATACAGGATTTAGGAATGTGTTATAACCCTCATACAAACAAGCAGTCAGGTCAACACCAGAGCAAGATTTTGATGGGAAGAAAAGACAGTTGAACAACAAACTGCATTGTGGGAATAGTAAGCTGTGACTTGGCAGGAAATAAAGTTGAAGACATTCTGTGAAAAGTTTTGGGGTTAAAGGCCTCTAGCACTATATTGTGACACAAATGACTCTCCCAAATGACTGTCAAATTCGGCGTACTACTCTTAAATGAAAATAATGATTGAGGTGCAGATATATTGGAATCTGACCAGTAGGAAGCATATTTAGTGATTATCAGGTATTATGTGTTTGTGTGGTTATAAATAGTGTAATGATTGGTAGACCGAGGCCCTTCTTTTTTCTTCTTCATTGTTTGTTCCTTGTGCGTTTGTTTTGCAGTCGTGTGAAGTCTTTCTGCATTCCATGGAAATCTGTCAGGGTTTCACATAAGAAGGCAATGTACAAAAAACATAACTATGGGGAGTTTGACACAGGCTACCACCGTGCAGAAATGAACAGCCCTCACTTGGTTTTTAGATTGTATCTGTTTTTATGAAGAAATGGTTTTCAATATCTCCCCCAGCATTTCTCAACATTTCTTTGACCCTGACTCTCCCATGTGCTAATGTTGTAGATGCGTTCATATGGTTGTAATTGAGGTTTTCATGGTATAACAGGACTGCCTCAGAAATACAGTGGGGTTTAGGCTGTGATCTAACATAGTCATCCCCATTTCACATCATGGAGTAATTTCAGGCCAACACATATCAGGAAACCTCAATAACAGGGGAACTGACAGGATCAGACAGCCTACAGCCCTGTGCAGTCTTGGATTATGTGTAATTATAAGACATATTTAGGAGAGTGGGTTGAAACTTGATCCAGAGTCTCTCTGATCTTTATTTCAAGCTCTGGCAAGGTCCAGCTACACTCTTAGAAAAAAGAGTTCCAAAAGGGTTCTTTGGCTGTCCCCGTAGGAGAACCCTTTCTGTTTCCAGGTAGAACCCTTTTTGATTCCAGGTAGAACTTTTTTTGGTTCCATGTAGAACCCTCTGTGTAAAGGGTTCTACATGGAACTCAAAAAGGTTCTGGCTGGAACCAAAAGGGTTCTTCCTAGGACCAAAAAGTATTCTTCAAAGCGTTCCTGTATGGGGATGGCCAAATAACCCTTTTAGGTTCTAGATAACACCTTTCTTTCTAAGAGTGTAGCAATAGTGTAGTTTTTGCTATTCATGAACATTTACATTTGAAGTCCAGTCCAGCTGTTTTCTATTACAACAGCTGTCATCGTGTTATCACTTCCCACATTGTCACTTTACTCAACAACTGTATTGAATAAACAGGCATCCCACTGGGCACACTCTGGTTGAATCAATGTTGTTTCCACAACATTTAAATGAAATTACGTTGGAATTGTGGAATGGACGTTGAATTGACATCTGTGCCCAGTGGCATGCCCCTAGGAAAGGAGAATAGTGTTCCTTGCCAGCCCCAATTATTATTGTTTAATCTGCTTGATCACAGTCTGGTCCAAACAGACTCATGTGACTTATTAACCCAACAGCAGTTACGTTTTGTTTCCATTCAGACAGCAGACAGCCTGTGGTAGATTAAGTTATTAGGGAAAGTTATTAGGGTCATGGGGCCTGAGGAGAAGAGAAGTGGCAGAGATCAATTCCTGTAATAGTGATGTTGAGTTATTAGGAAGCCCCGTCTATTTGTGTGGTATGCCATGCCCTTCCTCCTGGTAGTCATCACTGTTGGACTTGGCTGCCCTCCCACAGCCTGTCTGGTCTGTCACATCTGGATGTTTGGAAGGTGAAAAACCACTATATTCTTTGGAATTCTGCATTGTTTTGTAGATTTTCGTAGCTGAATCAGAGCCATGAGTAAGGGGTACAAAAATAGAGCCCGGTTTTGGAAATTAGGTTCATTTAGCAGACTTTTAGAGAATGTAATTGCGTTTCTTTGTCAATGTTATCAAAACATAGCCAAGTAACCTAATTGATGTTGTCTAATGGGTTGGTGCTGAGGCTCTGGCCTATCTATCTCTGCTCTGAGCACAATGGAGAAAACAACAAAGACAAGACATGAATGGGCGTCTGTTTCAGTGAAGTGCAGGGCTGTCTGTTGTCCCTGAGAGAGTCTCTCACTGGAGTAAATTAGGGAGACAGACAGTAGAGGTGACACTCTCTCCTCAGGAAGATGGGCCTGTTTATCCAGAAGGCTTCAGAAAGTGGAAACTGAAGAAGAGGACATGGTTAGGACTCAGGAGCATCTTATATTCAGAGATATTCATTGTTACAGAAGAGTTTTGTTTAGGATTAAAGTCTAGAGCAGGGATGGAATTACATGGAATGGAGGGAATTGTCTCTTGGGATACTCTAAAAATAGTGGACTGGACCAACATTGATATTTGTAACATTTATGGGGGTGTCCTGGTAGCTCTGTAATTCGAACCCTGATCCAAAGTGTACAGACATCTAGTCCAGGCCATAAAGAGGATGCTGTTTTTACCAGCAGATATATTTGGAGAGAGGGCACACTTCCCTACCCTAACCACCAACAAGGCTCCATATCTAGTTTCGATATCTCTGAAGTAGTTATGTTATCTGCTGCAGTCAGCACTCTTGGTCAAGTCAATCTTATTTTGATGTTGAAAACTCCCTATGAGGGAAACGGTCATACATACTGCACTCAGTCAACACTACTACTGCACTTACTGTAATGAGAGACAGACTGAGGAGGGGAAGCTGCTATTATAGCCTACTGTGTTGATATGACATGCTTCTCTTTTCTCAGGGGTATACAGTGCCATCGGGAAAGTATTCAGACCCCTTCCCCTTTTCCACATTTTGTTACATTACAGCCTTATTTTAAAATTGATTAAATAAAAAAAAGTTCTACAACAATACACACAATACCCCATGATAACAAAGTGAAAACAGGTTTGTAGAATTTTTGGCAAATTTATTAAAACTTAAAACAGAAATACCTTATTTACATAAGTATTCATACCCTTTGCTATGATACTCGAAATTGAGCTCAGGTGCATCCTGTTTCCATTGATCATCCTAGAGATGTTTCTACAACTTGATTGGAGTCCACCTGTGGTAAATTGAATTGATTGGACATGATTTGGAAAGGCACACACCTGTCTATATAAGGTCCCACAGTTGACAGTGCATGTCAGAGCAAAAACCAAGCCATGAGGTCGAAGGAATTGTCTGTAGAGCTCCGAGACAGGATTGTGTCGAGGCACAGATCTGGGGAAGGGTACCAAAACATTTCTGCAGCATTGAAGGTCCCCAAGAACACAGTTTCCTCCATCATTCTTAAATGGAAGAAGTTTGGAACCACCAAACTGAATATGTAAATGTAAATGAAAATGTAAATGTGATATCAGTTTTTTTGCAAACATTTTGAAAAACCTGTTTTTGCTTTGTCATTATGGGGTATTGTGTGTAGATTGATGAGGGGAAATAACATTTGAATCCATTTTAGAATAAGGCTGTAACATAACAAAATGTTGAAAAAGTGAAGGGGTCTGAATACTTTCCGAATGCTCTGTACAATAGTTGACTCAGGAGAAGTGCACATAGGATGAGTGTATACTGTTTAAGTGCAGTGCTGTTCACCAGTCCCAAACAAAATACATTATTTCTGTTCTCTCAAGATGTGTGCATACACACATTCAGAATGACAGTCACAATATATTCAGGCATGGTGGACAGAAAACATTTAATGGAAGGTTGACCTTATTTATGGTCGTTTTTACTGTGAGAGGAGGAGAGGGTAGGGAGGAAGGATAATATTGAGGGGAAACTCGACTCAGGAAACATTAGAACAGTTCCAAAGCAAATACCTGAAGCTCAAGAAAACCAGAAGTAAAACTGCCTTGGACCTTGTGTAGTACACTATACAATGAGCTCTCTGTCCACAAGAGAAACAGTGGTGTATATATATTTATTTGTGCAGATTCTTGGGAAACATCTAGGTATGGTAGTGTACTCTATAATAAAGTTATTACAACAACCGATGTAGCAAATAACATTTGTCCTGATAGTGAATATAGTGAAGCTGAGTCCATAGGCACCCCTTTAAGAAAGGATGCATAAATGGAATAAAACTGGCAGGGCCTGACAGCACACTCCCACTCACCATGTTTCCCCAACAGAATACCATGTTGTGCTCTTGTTCCTAATGTGCTGTAGCTTTTTAAAAACCTTTCTCAAGCCATAGAGAAGTTGTAGAGAAAATGTGACACTGAAATGTGGGAATTCATGTCATACCTGTATTATGTATTCAGTGGAGATCCAACTCTTGCAGGGTGAAATATCCTCCCTGTGCATAGCCCATCGAGATGTTGAGACTGTTGCTGATTTGCTATTTTGTGCTGGTAGCTTGTAAACAGTCTGCTACTGTGCTTGTAATAATGGGGCCAGTAGGGTCTTACAGAAAATGAGGACAGAGGGAGCCTTTGCTTTCTCTCACTAACTTGTAATGAATGGAAAATTGGACATTCCCAGAATGACATAGACTATCCCATTGGCCAAAACAAGTGACTACACTGCCTGGAAAGAGTATGGAGAGATTCCAACAGAAGCTTCTCATCAATACCCATTTTCCAAACACAGCTCATCATGAAACATACTCCATAATCTGTCTTCATTATCAGCATACACAGCATCCCGTTGGGTTCAGATTAGAGGATGCTGATACCGATTATTGGAGGACCAAAAAAAGCCAATACCGATTAATCGGCCATTTTTTAAAAATGTATTTGTAATAATGACAATTACAACAATACTGAATCAACACTTATTTTAACTTAATATAATACATAAATACAATCAATTTAGCCTCAAATAAATAATGAAACATGTTCAATTTGGTTTAAATAATGCAAAAACAAAGTGTTGGAGAAGAAAGTAAAAGTGCAATATGTGCCATGTAAGAAAGCTAACGTTTAAGTTCCTTGCTCAGAACATGAGAACATATCAAAGCTGGTGGTTCCTTTTAACATGAGTCTTCAATATTCCCAGGTAAGAAGTTTTAGGTTGTAGTTATTATAGGAATTATAGGACTATTTCTCTCTATACCATTTGTATTTCATTAACCTTTGACTATTGGATGTTCTTATAGGCACTTTAGTATTGCCAGTTTAACAGTATAGCTTCCGTCCCTCTCCTCGCTCCTGTCATGAACCGGCTCAAAGCCCGTAACAAAAGGGAGACAACGTGGAGATAAGGAGTAACAAAATATATATTTATTAAATAAAGTAACTAAGTATAATATACAATGGTGTGTGTGTAATCAGTCATCAGTAGTGTAAGTGAGTGTTTTGCATGCATGAATGTGATAATGCAGGGTGTTGAAAGATGCTAAAGCAAACAACCCAAAAACCACCAAGAAACACAACAAAATCTATAAAGGTGTCTGCATGGAGAGAGTCTCCTCCATGAATGGGGAAGTGGTGTATTTATCCTGGGAGACACCGGGCCCAGGTGTTTCCCATGTAGCTGACGACCCTCCCAACTCCGCCCACCGGCATCCTAATAAGGAAACAAGAACAAAGAGAGAATACGGCAGACAGAGTGGGAGGGTCGTCACACTCCTCCCTGGGCTCGAACCAGGAACACAACGACAACAGCCACCCTCAAAGCAGCGTTACCCATGCAGAGCAAGAGGAACAACCACTCCAAGTCTCAGAGCGAGTGACGTTTGAAATGCTATTAGCGCGCACCCCGCTAACTAGCTAGCCATTTCACTTCGGTTACACCAGCCTAATCTCGGGAGTTGATAGGCTTGAAGTCATAAACAGCGCAATACTTGACACACAACGAAGAGCTGCTGGCAAAACGCACTAAAGTGCTGTTTGAATGAATGCTTACGAGCCTGCTGGTCCCTACCACCGCTCAGTCAGACTGCTCTATCAATCATAGACTTAGTTATAACATAATAACACACAAAAATACATGGCTTATGTCATTAATATAACCTTCAATGTTATGTCATAATTACGTAAAATTCTGGCAAATTAGACAGCCCAAACTGTTGCATATACACTGACTCTGCGTGCAATGAACGCAAGAGAAGTGTCACAATTTCACCTGGTTAATATTGCCTGCTAACCTGGATTTCTTTTAGCTAAATATGCAGGTTTAAAAATATATACTTCTGTGTATTGATTTTAAGAAAGGCATTGATGTTTATGGTTAGGTACACATTGGAGCAACGATACGCACCCCATCGATTATATGCAACGCAGGACATGCTAAATAAACTAGTAATATCATCAACCATGTGTAGTTAACTAGTGATTATGATTGACTGATTGTTTTTTATAAGATAAGTTTAATGCTAGCTAGCAACTTACCTTGGCTTACAGGCAGTCTCCTCGTGGAGTGCAGTGAGAGGCAGGTGGTTAGAGCGTTGGACTAGTTAACCCACCGTTCCTAGGCCGTCATTGAAAATAATGTGTTCACTGACTTGCCTCGTTAAATAAAGATTAAATAAAGGTGTAAAAAAAAAAAATATCTGATTGTTATGAAAACTTGAAATCGGCCCTAATTAATCGGCCATTCCGATTAATCGGTCGACCTCTAGTTCAGACAAAGGCAATCTAAATTGAATTGGTATAGATATTGCTTTTCATTGCTCACTGCTAAATGTTTTTTAATAAAAAGTAGTCTAATATCCCGCTAGAGTGCAAACCCAATGAAAGCAAAGGAAATGGCACAACAGGATGTGGTTATGGTTATGTGAATATCCAGCCAGGCTGGGTGAAACCACCCAATGTAATACAGTCATGTTCCCACAAGAGGGTAGAAAACACCTATGAATATGACATGCAATGGCTCTGAGAGGACACACCTGGATACAACAAAGAGGAATAGGTGAAGCGAGAGGTTTTATTCAGCCCAAAATATGTCCATGAGAATAAGCTCACGAAGTGAGGTATTTTCATATGGAGGTCAATGAAAGTTTTGAATTTGGTCAACAAAAAAATGTAAGGTTAGACTATTTTGATAGTCAGTCTGTAGATGCTCTATCCAATCAAGTGTGGCCAAATGAAATTGCTCATTTGCTACGTGAGGCTTATTTGATCGAATAGAAGTTTCATAATGGTTGGGTTGTTACGAATGCACTGATAAGTGGACGCAAATGGCATTTCGGCAACTTTAAAAAAAAAAAAAAACGACTTTATATCGGCATTGTACCTGTTCTCATAGAGATAGATTGAGGACTCATCATGGACAAGGCTCGACATTAATACTTGTCCACTTGCCCGGGACAAGTAAAACAATTGTCGGACAAGAATATAGATTTAAGTTGTCCAGATGGACACGTAAAAAACAATCACAATATCTAACATTAGGTTACTCCAATCAGTCTCCTCCAGGTGCAATGTGTTGCACACTGTCCTCCCAATCTCAGCAGAGCACATCTTATTTATCTGTTATTTTACCAGGTAAGTTGACTGAGAACACATTCTCATTTGCAGCAACTACCTGGGGAATAGTTACAGGGTAGAGGAGGGGGATGAATGAGCCAATTGTAAACTGGGGATTATTAGGTGACAGTCATGGTTTGAGGGCCAGATTGGAAATTCAGCCAGGACACTGGGGTTAACACCCCTTCTCTTACAATAAGTGCCATGGGATCTTTAATGACCTCAGAGAGTCAGGACACCTATTTAATGTTCCATCTGAAAGACAGCACCCTATACAGGACAGTGTAGTGCCCTGGGATATTTTTTTAGACCAGAGGAAAGAGTGCCTCCTACGGGTCCTCCAACACCACTTCCAGCAGCATCCGGTCTCCCATCCAGGGATTGACCAGGACCAACCCTGCTTAGCTTCAGAAGCAAGCCAGCAGTGGTATGCAGGGTGGTATGCTGCTGAGTATAGTATTGTAGGCCTGCATTGACAGGTCTTTACGTCTTGCAGTTGCCAGATGCGTTTTTGAAATCAAAGTAGCAGCATGTGCACATTTGTTGATATTTATTACTAGTTAGTGAGTTATTTGCACAGTTATAGCAAATTCTGGTCAGCAATGAAAATCCTGTAAAAGTCATGGTGTGTGTATCACCTGCGTTCCAGTGGGCCATTACCAGAGGAGGGAGAGAGAGACATTTGCACAGCAGGTAAAATAATGATATACAACAGACTAACTGGATAACCAGCCAAACTACACAATATGTTTTGAATTGGCTAACCCGCTAGTTGGGCTGGGCACCGGTAGGTGTATAACACTTAAATAAATCATATAAATCATTAACTATCTAGCTTTTAGCATGTATTAGTGTCATTGTCATGTCCAATGTCCTAAAATAACTTTCCACCGGCACTCGTGTATAATCGCAAATGGCTGACATGCAGTTGACATGCAGGGTGCACAGTTGACATGCAGGGTGCACAGTTGACATGCAGGGTGCACAGTTGACATGCAGGGGCACAGTTGACATGCAGGGTGCACAGTTGACATGCAGGGTGCACAGTTGACATGCAGGGGCACAGTTGACATGCAGGGTGCACAGTTGACATGCAGGGTGCACAGTTGACATGCAGGGGGCACAGTTGACATGCAGGGTACACAGTTGACATGCAGGGTACACAGTTGACATGCAGGGTGCACAGTTGACATGCAGGGTACACAGTTGACATGCAGGGTGCACAGTTGACATGCAGGGTACACAGTTGACATGCAGGGTGCACAGTTGACATGCAGGGTGCACAGTTGACATGCAGGGTGCACAGTTGACATGCAGGGTGCACAGTTGACATGCAGGGTGCACAGTTGACATGCAGGGTACACAGTTGACATGCAGGGTGCACAGTTGACATGCAGGGTGCACAGTTGACATGCAGGGTGCACAGTTGACATGCAGGGTGCACAGTTGACATGCAGGGTACACAGTTGACATGCAGGGTGCACAGTTGACATGCAGGGTGCACAGTTGACATGCAGGGTGCACAGTTGACATGCAGGGTGCACAGTTGACATGCAGGGTGCACAGTTGACATGCAGGGTGCACAGTTGACATGCAGGGTGCACAGTTGACGTGCAGGGTGCACAGTTGACATGCAGGGTACACAGTTGATGAAACCAATGCTGCAAACTCCGGTTGTAAAACCGTCTCTCAAAATGTCAATAGTGCCCATGTAATTCTGACAAAGTTACAAGAATATTCCTAGACTAGGCTTATTGACAAGTAACTCTTATGCTGTCAAGATCTCCCCTGAACACTGAATATTTGAACCTTATAAATAGATAAACATCTTAGTTAGCTACCTTAACCATTTGATCCCTGGTTCACTGAATGAGGGAATTATTTTATAAAGACATAAAAATATTTGGTTGTAATTGTATTGTTGCAGGGAGGCCAATCATGCTCCAGGAGATTTCAGGAGTGCTATTGGGTGTGCAGTCTTTTGCTCCAGCCTTGCTTGAACACAGCACATTGCAAAAAATCAGCTGCTCAACAGGACCTTGATAAGCTGACTCTGGTGCGTATTTTACTTTGTGGGGGTTAAGTGCCTTGCTCAAGGCCACAACGGCAGGAGATACTGTATAATACATGGGATCAGACCAGCAGCCTTCCATTGTCAATACCAGTGATAATAATTAATTATTTTGTGGTTACTTGCATAATACAAAACATTTTCAGTCATATTTTTTGGCTTTTGTTGGGGGGGGTTACAAGTGACTTGAGCTTTCGGACAATTAACAAAAATCTCTCCTACTTGGCTAAAAAAGTGAATGTCAAGCCCTGATTGATTTAGCCATTGAGGACTTCCACCATTTTAAAGTAGTCAACTGGGTGGTGATTCCTATAAGTTGGAAGCAATCAGCCAATGAAGAATAAGAAAATGTACTACCTTAAAATGGAGATGCCATGCTGTCACAGATACTATAATGGCACAGATACAAGGATGAGTCCTCTATCTAGCTCTATGGCCAGTTGTTCACACGCTTATCTGCCCTCTCATTGGCTGGAATGGTCCATCCTCCTGCCTGTCTTCCATCTTTGAGGATATGTATTTACATTGTTAGAGCAGTCACATGTCTATCTTGTCACTATAATAGACAATCTTAGCCTATAATGAACTTCCTAATGAGCAGCTTTGAATTGAATGCACCTTGTGAATACTCCATTCAGCAGAGGTGCGCTCAGTTTGCTTTGAACGTTTGCTACGTTGCAGAAACGGTTTGTACGTTGAACAGACTTTGAGGTACATTTGCTCTCATTTGGTGGGTGTGGTGAGTCATGCCTTGATGCAATGAGTGACGTATTTAAAGGGCAGAGGCCATGATACAGCATTCCCCAACCTGGCCGTTCAGTTGAATGTTCCAGAACATAAAAACATACTGAACGCAGCCCTGGGGTGACAATTTTTCAAACGTAGAAGTGACGTTAGAATGAAGTTTAAAAAAGGCTGTGTTTACACAGGCAGTCCAATTCGGATATTATTTCCACAAATTGGTCTTTTGAACAACCACATTAGATCTTTCACATCAGGGCCCAGTTTCCCAAAGCATCTTAAGGCTGAGTTTGTTAGAACCAACAATGGGCCCAGATCTTTTTCAGAGCTGATCTGATTCGCCAAAAGGTCAATTAGTGGAAAAATATCAGAATTGCCATTTAAGATACCTTATTTAACTTTTAGAGCTATCGAAATATAGCTTGGTGTTAATTTGACAATCAAATTAGCTTCTGGGCTGGAGATCTTGATTAAAGCGCTCATCTATCCAGTATTATAACCAGCCCACCAGTCTCATCAGTCTCCAGTGCACACAACAGATTTTTGTTTTTCCCCAAACACATGCTTTTAATCACTCCTGTGTAGTTTGCTTGGGATCCACAAGGATATCCAGCAGCTCTTTCACAGAGGGGGAGGGGAGAGTCAGTGTTGTGAAAAACGAGGAATTGTCTCCACCCATTTTGCCTTGGTTGTGCTCCCACCCTTCCCTGTAGGTGAGCTACCTGACCAAACTCTGGGGAGAGAGAGAGTGTGAAAGAGGTAGAGAAAGCCAGGAACAAAGGCAGAGAGTGAGAGAAACACATACAAAAAGAGCTCTTTGTGGAGGGAAAAGGGGAAAGAGAAAGGAACAGGTGGACCAGAGATTTGAGTTAGGCAGCTGTTGGGGGAGGGACAGTGGGTGGACTCTGAGGAACAGGGGTGTGCTCAGAGCTGTTGCAGACAGGTCGGACAAGTTTCTCCCCACAATACCTGTCGCTCTCACTTTCTTAAACACACCAGTTGGCAGGAAAAGGAAGGGAAGCAGAAAAGGGCTGAAGAAAAAGCAGGAGAGTTTTCCGGTCATTTATAAGTTGACTACCAGAAAGGAATTTAAAGATGCCTGAGCAGCAACCCTATTACGGAAAGAATGGTAACTACTAATTGCTCCTACTTGATTTTAGTTTCATTAGAGCTTATGTGGTTTTACCTTTTTCAACCTTATGAAAAGCTGTTTGTGTCTTTTATGATGGCTGGTTTGGTTGTAACTTAAGTTTGTTCTTGAAGTGAGAGAGAGCTTTTCTCACTGCTTGAATGTTTTAATGAATCTGTCAGTTGGAGCTTGTTAATGGGTGGTGTAATTTGTCTCTAGAGAAGCGCGACACTGGGTGAAACTAGACCTCTAGTATCGGCATTATGACAACATGACTGAGAATGGGTGTGGGTTAAACCTGCTGATTATACAGGTGTGTGGAGAAATGCAAGTGAACATTGTGTCAATCTTTTCTCTCCTCTATCGAATGCGAATGCGTGTGTGTGTGTGTGTGTGTGTGTGTGTGTGTGTAAAAGGACTGGGCTGGAAAATTGGCAGGAAACATTGTTTGTTTTCAGCCCTGATAAAATATAAATGCATCAGCCACTGTTGTTTTGGGCAAATGTTTCTGCATGTTGCTCCAGCCTACACTCCCTCGGCAGGCTGTTTCCACCATGTCTTTGAAGGGCATCTCAGGCTGATTATGCCCATGTAACACTTTAACATCCAGACTCTGTGTCTCTGTGCTTGTGGAAGGATGTTCTCTGAGGGCAGGCCCACTGTAATGCATGCTGCAACAGCACCCTGACCACTGCTCTGCATTATTAATGGCCGCCATGCTGAACGTCATACTCTATAGTATCTGGTCTAGACCCAGTGGTTCAACCACCTTAAGACTGTGATTATTGATGTTCTGTGAAGTTGGGATTCACTATGGCTCAACTTGAGCACTTCTGACTGATCGTTATAACCGTACCTTTTCTCATCTAGGCCTAAATGTAGTTGACATTAATGCCTCCTTTTGGTCGTCTGAGGATTTAGAACTGGCATTGAGTGAATGCAGTTTTGCTCATGACATATTCATTCCCTCATTGTACAGTAACTGTAGGTAACTTTGATTTATGTGGGCAGATGTGGAGAGTCTCGTCTCTTTGCTCCTCCTCACCCTGTTGGAACCCCAGGGTTCAGATCCAGGTTACACATTATATTGGGTATGAAAGGGAGAGGATATTGTGCACTGGTTTATAGCCTAGTTTAATTTGGGGGATGTTATCAAGTTAAGAAAATCAAGAAACATTAACAAGAACAGATTTTAAAAAATACCTTTTTCATGGCATTAATCAACATTTACCTTTTAAGAAGTAATCAATACTGATGAAAAGGTTAATCTGTCATTTTGTGTGTCTTATGTCCTTCAATCAAATGTAACATCGGCTGAAGGAGACATCACACGAGTTCATTCCCCACATATGCTGCTGCTACTGTCTTATGTGTCCTGTTGCTTGGTCACTTTACCCCTACCTATATGTAGATCACAGAAGGCTGCTGAGGGGAGGATGTTTCATGCTAATGGAGCAAATGGAATGACATCAAACACATGGAAACCATGTTTGATGTATTTGATACCATTCCTCTCCAGCCCGTCCTCCCTAATTAAGGTGCCACCTGTGATGTAGATGGCTACCTCAATTACCTCGTACCCCTGCACATCAACTCGGTAGTGGTACTCCCTGTATATAACAATGTTACTTTTTACTCGTTATTGTTATTCAGTATTCACTGTGTATTATTCCTTGTGCCACCATTTTTATATTTTAACTCTGCATTGTTGGAAAAGGACCCCCAAGTAAGCCTTTGACTGTTAGTGTACACCTGTTGTTTATGAAGCATGTGACAATAAAAATGTGATTCGATGAATAGGTTGTGCTCACACAGAGTCGCTGACCTCTGGTGACTGTTGTGGTACTGCAGGTTCTCATGTTGCAGAAGGGCTGCTTAGTCACTACAGAGGAATTTGTTGGGTTGCCAGGTGTGTCTGCGCCGAGGGAAAAGTCATCTGACCAACAGTAAAGGGAGCAGAATGTCAACGCGTGGGCAGTCCACTCTGTTTACCCCATGAAATGTATAACTAGGAGGCAGACGCCCCCACATGGAACAGTGTCAAACTGCATCTTGGTTATGAAATGCCTTCTGACAGCCCTGCAGTGTGTACACTTTCATTTAACTTCTACGCTGCAAGCCATTTACCATCTGAAATGTTATTCCTACTGTATTTTTCAATACTTGCATTCTTTCCATCTAGGTGAACCAAAAAAGTATGACCCCACCTTCAAAGGCCCCATCTATAACAGGTGAGAGGTTTGCCAGTTCATCCACACTGTAGTCAGGAAGGCACATAATTCACATCTAAAAACGATTGTTCCCATAACGTTTCCATGTCTCCTTCTCTCTTTACTCTAGGGGCTGCACTGACATTGTATGCTGCATCCTCTTCATTATTTGCATACTGGGCTATGTTGCAGTGGGAATTCTTGGTAAGTAAATGTGTCCTGTAGGCACAAACAAGCTTAACTGACCCCATATTAAGGACTTGGGTATACCCTGAGTCATGCCCTTAGGTATGTCTCTGAGTGCTGCTCACCTAAAGCATGTCTGTGTGTTAAAGATGCCTGGTATTTGATTGTTTCTTTGTTGTTGATGGTTCCCTTCTCCCCTAGCCTGGTCCCAGGGAGACCCCAGGAAGGTGATATATCCCACAGACAGCAGAGGACAGTTCTGTGGGCAGGCAGGCACACCTCTGGAGTAAGTTCTGCCCTCACCATTCATACACGGTGGAATACATAACGGACAATCACTAACACTCACATGTGTTGGTTGTCTCCATCATTCCCCCCCCCCCCTGGGCATTCACTCTTTAACCTGCTCCTGTTCTCTGAACAACTGGTTGTGTTTGTATTGTAGGACGAAGCCCCTGCTGTTCTACTTCAACATCATGAAGTGTGCCAGTCCCATGGTGCTGCTGGAGTTTCAGTGCCCAACCACACAGGTGACCTGAACCTTTGTTTTCAGTTGATACGTTCTTGAACGCCATGTTATTTATGCATGCCTATGCACTTGTATTATCTTGGCTCATGCCTTACATTTATTTTGCCATCAGATGTGTGTGGAGAAATGCCCTGATAAGTTCATGACGCTCCTGAAGGCCTACACCAATAAAGAGGATTTTAAGTATTATAAGAACTTCTGCAAGGAGGGTCTAGAGGGGCTGGTGAGTAGCATGTGAAGAGGATTCTGAGATGGGTGGCGTAGTAGTTTTCCAAAATCAACATGGATGACAATGTCAATAAAATGTCAAGAATGTGACAGTGTATTTTTGAAGAACAAAAGTGTGCCCAGTGGCAATTTAGTGTGAGCAATTCAAACTTTGAATATACATTGCCGCACCAATGTTTGAGATACTAAGTGCTGATTGTTCATGTGTGTTTTAGACTGTAACACAGATCCTGAGTTCTGGCCTGTGTCCTGCCATGCTGACGCCAAGTAAACCCTGTAAGTACGGCTCTAGCTCCCCTATCCTGTCTACCTGCCCTTCTTCCGCTCCTCTGAGTCAAACTCCCCAACCCTCCATCTGGCCAGCCCATCCTCCCCATTTCCGGAATTGGAAAAAAGTGAAAGACATTGTTTTACTGTTCTCCCTCATTGTCCTGTGTCTTCTCCTTCACCCCCCTTCCTCTTCTTACAGTCACCCGCAGGTGCTTCCCTGCCCTGGGCCAGAAGAAGGGAGGGGAGATCACCGTGGGAAATAACTCTAAGTTTGATGACGGGGAGGGGAACATTAGAGATGCCAAAGATCTGGTGGCGGGGGTCAAGTGAGTCCACAGAAACAGAATTTGCATGATGTTTTCCTGTGATGGTTGCTAGGGCTACATCTACAATCTGCATTGGTCACTGTATTTTCTTCTATAGGAATGCCACAGTGGTCATTGAGGCTCGACAAGTGGCCATGAAGATCTTTGAGGATTACACCCAGTCCTGGTACTGGATCCTAATGTAAGTCAGCATCTTCCCTTTGACACTATTGTGCAGTAATGCATTCACACTGAATTCCAAAGCACTTGATCAGCAAAGAGTGAGTTATGTAGGCACTATCGTCTGTTTTTGTGTCGGGGTTCAGAGGGTTGGTGATTGCCATGCTCATCAGTCTCCTCTTCATCGTCCTCTTGCGCTTTCTGGCCGGGATCATGGTTTGGGTCATGATCGTCATGGTGATTCTGGTCATTGGATACGGTAAAGACCAGTTCAACAGAAGTCCCATTTTTAGTTGTTTCTTAATGTTCATGTCTCTATGAACGCTCTAATCAACAAAGCCATCTCCTGTGTCCCTTTCCCATCTCTCTATCTAAATGCTGTACTTCCCTCTTGTGGCCATGCTCTGTATCGCACCACAGGCATCTTCCACTGCTCCATGGAGTATGTTAGCCTGAAGTCAGAGGCAGGCTCTAATGTCACTCTAAAGGACCTGGGCTTCCAGACAGACTTCTCTGTGTACCTGCATATCAGACAGACCTGGCTGGCCTTCAGTAAGTCTCCCCACTAACCTCCTCTCAACCTTACAGCTAGTGTGGCTCAGGAGGTATACACCTGGGCCAATACATTAGAGTTCTACTGTATATCATGAAGCAGGATCAATGTTAGCCAGGTAACTTTTATAAACCCTTAGATATAATGCATTGCGGTGTTATTGCAAGCATAAACTGATACTAAGGACTACTAGGATTCCTGTATAAATGGCCGTGACTGAATTCTCCATTTGGTTTTTATGCCTTTTCTCTCTCCCGTTCTCTTTAGTTATTATTCTGGCCATTGTGGAGGTCATCATCATTTTGCTGCTCATCTTCCTCAGGAATAGAATCCTCATCGCTATCGCTCTCATCAAAGAAGCCAGCAGGTCAGGAAACGGGAGTTATCTCTGCACTTACAGCCTTTTCTAATGGGATTGGATGGGAAATGGATCATTGAATGCTAGATCATTGTGGTTTAAATGGGGGCGTAATACATAGATGGTGGCTAAGACCTTTCTAGTGCTAAACTGTGATGTTTTGTTTACAGGGCCATTGGGTATGTGATGTCAGCCCTGTTTTACCCCTTGTTCACCTTTGCCCTCTTATCCATTGTCATCGCCTACTGGGCTGTCACCGCTGTGTATCCTTCATGTTTGGAGAAAAATGACTCATAGGCTTGAGTAACTCAACATGCTCTTCTGAACGATTGATGTGTATTTGCTGGGATTTGTAGTTCTCTGGGTCATATTCTAGTCCTTGACAGCCTCTGGCCAGGTTCCTGTCCACCTCCAATCAGCCCATCTATAAGGTGTTCAATGAGACGGCCTGTGATCACTCCAGGAAAATCTGCGAGCCAGCTGTGAGTCCTGCTTTTCCGTTAGCCCATGCAATATGTCACCATCTAACAGCCTGATCTTAATTGGAGAGACATTGAACCATCGATCACCTCCATGATAAAAGTGTATACAATGTATAGAATGTCAACTGTTGGTTCTTCTCTACCTGTCTCCTCCAGAACTTCAGCACCTCCAGTATGAAGGCGGAGTGCCCAGACTCCAAGTGTCTGTTTGCCTTCTACGGTGGAGAGACGGTCTACCACAAGTACCTGATTGGCCTGCAGTTCTACAATGTCTTCCTGTTTTTCTGGTGTGCCAACTTTGTGACAGCGCTGGGTCAGATGACCCTGGCTGGGGCCTTTGCCTCCTACTACTGGGCCTTGGTCAAGCCTGACGACATGCCTGCCTTCCCCATCTTCTCATCCCTTGGCAGATCACTCAGGTGTGTGTGACTGTTTACGTTCCTGTTCCTAACCAAGTTGGGTGTTCAGATATGTACATGATGCTCTGTTGCATATATGGATATCTTGGCGCCATTTAATAAGGTTGGTTAGTGACATCTCCTCACTCCCCTGCTCAGGTATCACACAGGTTCCCTGGCGTTTGGCTCGCTCATCCTCTCCATCATCCAGATCATCAGGGTTCTGCTGGAGTACATCGACCACAAGCTACAAGGTGAGCCATAGATCCTGTATTAGCAGTACTACGGTATGTTGATATTAACACAGCTGTCACTGTATACCCTCACCATACTTTACACTAGCTGTGTATGAATGTTGGGTTTTTTAGTACTTGTGTTGGCTCTGATTTGGTTCTGCCCTACTGTCTGTTATTCTCCCCTAAAGGAACCCAAAATAAGTGCACAAAGTTCCTACTGTGCTGTCTCAAGTGCTGCTTCTGGTGCCTGGAGAAATTCATCAAGTTCATCAACAGAAATGCCTACATTATGGTTTGTGTACTACCTGTTTGTGTGCACCTACTATGCCCAATGTCACCCAGTTAAATACATGTCATATTGGATAGAATTAATTTCAGAGGAGCTTTGTCACCTGGATCATCTGTAAATGTTAACTGTGGGAGAACGTTTGGTTTATGCTTGATTATGAATTTGAGTCTGCTGCCTCTAGGTGGCGATATATGGCAAGAACTTCTGCACGTCTGCCAAAGATGCCTTCTTCCTCCTCATGAGGAACATGATCAGGTGAGCGAGTGTGCTGTCTCTTAATGTTTGTGTTGACTTAATTGTACTTTATAAAATGGACTATGATCATCACAACGTATCACTGTTTGACCTTGTAGGGTAGCTGTCCTGGACAAGGTGACAGACTTCCTCTTGTTCCTGGGCAAACTCCTCATTGTGGGGCTTGTGGGTAAGTGAGGCTGTTTCTACAGGAAACATGATGAACAATAACACGCTCTCCGTACGGCCAGTCTTCTAATGATTGTATTTAGTTTTTATTACGTTTCATTGTTGACAACCAGTTGTGCTATTGGAAGAGAACTCTTCCGTCCTGTTTCCCAGGAATCTTTGCGTTCTTCTTCTTCTCTGGGAGGGTGAAGGCCTTTGAGAACACAGCGCCCAACCTCCACTACTACTGGGTTCCCATCCTGGTGAGTAGCATAGCCATGCTCCGGGTCTGGTGGGTTATGTAGTTTAATCTATGATTTAAATGTAGCTGAGTGTAACCTATGGTGTTATGTATTGTAATGGTTGGAGTGTGTTTCTCTCCTCAGACAGTGGTGGTTGGTTCCTACCTTATTGCCCATGGCTTCTTCAGCGTGTACGCCATGTGTGTGGACACACTCTTCCTCTGCTTCTGTGAGTAACAGTAGAACCATCCCCCTCTTGTTTTACGCATCGTCTTTCCCCCACAAACACAAGGTACCAGTGGTGAGAAGGTAAAGGATTATGGTGTACACAGTATACTTAGGAAATGGCTGCCTCGTGTTGGCAACTCTTTTACATCTCAAAGCTTTACTAAATGGAATGTTTTGAAGTAAAGATGTCCCAATGTGTCTAGAGTTCATGTTGTCCTGAAACGGTGACCTCCTCTCCCTTTCTTCATGACCTCTTTCACTGCTAATGGTGTTGGGCTGCCACTAATGATGAATTGCATGATGATATTCTGGTGTTCTTCATAATGCTTTATTGCTAAGTTATTGATCCTAACCCAGCTATCTAGGACTAGTGTTAACTTGCTGGTTGCAGACAATGGGGAAGTTTGGGTGTTGATCTATTCATTTAAAATGCGAATGGGTGCTTTTGCTGGGAATTTTGACAGACTTTCTCTTTCTCTCCCTTCTCAATTCATATTGTTTTCCTCCATCTCCCTTACTAATGCCACCCTTCACCTTCATCATCCTGTTTTCCAATCAACCATCCCTTGACCCCATTTAACACACACACACACACACACACACACACACACACACACATAGGCGAAGACCTGGAGAGAAATGATGGCTCTCTGGCAAGACCGTATTACATGTCAGCTTCGCTCCATGACATTCTGTCGGAGAACAAGGCTGTGGAGGAGACCGAGGAGCCAACCCAGTCCTCGCCACATCAGCCAGATGACCAACACGTCCAGCTGAAACAATAGCAGCCTCCGATGCAGGGGAAAGACCAGGACGTTTAGGGGTAGTCATAGCAAAGACACTGTGGACGAGATCTCCACCTGCAGATCTGTCTTGTAGAAATGGGCATGCTACTGTTCATGATTGGTAGATTGACATCAAGGCCTGAATTTGGACAAGTCAACTGCTTGACCAGTGTCTTCTCCCTATAGAAACGTGTGTGTGTGTGTGTGTGTGTGTGTGTGTGTATATATATATATATATATATATATATATATATATATATATATATATATATATATATATATATATATATATATTTGTGCTCAATGATAGTTGTTTCATTGATTTGGGAAAAAAGACACTGACCCATAAACAATGCTAGGAATTCCACTGATGTTTTAGTGAACATGTTGCAGTTCTGACATTGTTGCTAGAAGGAAAACACTGTCAGCCATAGGAAACAATGTGCCTAATTGACTAACTATCCATTTTGGTCTGATGTATTGAACCTCCTACAGATATCACATTTGTTTACAGTTAAAGCATTCAAAAGATCTCTGCAATGCTTCCATCTTTAGTATTACTGCTATCAGTGCATTATTAAAATGTGATCTTTTCAATGATCTATAAAAGCCATATGTAGTTTTATATATACTGAAATGTATTTCTTAGTTCCGCTTGTGAGGGAAGTGACTCCATTTTTTGTTCTGTATAGCAATGCAATCAGATCCCTCATTGCCTTGAAATATTTGCCTGTCAGCAAGGTCTGTTTGATGCACTGCCCTGGAGACTCCTAGGATCTATGAGCATTAACTGAATGCAGTTTCTCTCTTTCTTGTGCTATTGTGCATGTTGGTAGTATGTCTGCTAGTGATTAAAGCTGCCAGTCTTTCTGTTATTTGTCTTCCTCCTCATTCTCTTTCTGCATTGTGTTGATGGGGAACAAGCTAAGGTAACAAACTTCCTTTTGGGTTTGACTAGGCAAGCTTTACCAATTCTGTCAGAAGCAGGCCAATTATATGTTTTGTAGGATGACATGTTAAATGACTTAAAGCACTTCTGTTTAACTTGGCGTAACCTTGAAGCTTTGCTAATCCATCACAAGTTGGTTCTGTTCTGGCCCCTGCTTAGAAATGTAACAATGTTCAAGTTTTTCCTTTTGAAATCATTTCACATTTTTGTCTCATGATGTTTTCCTTGATTCTTCAGTGGAGGACCTGGAGAGGAATGATGGCAGTGCGGAGAGACCCTACCTGATGTCTGACCGCCTCCTCAAAGTCCTGAATAAGAAGAACAAGCCTGAACCAGCAGAGTAGAGCTCTCCCATGTGGTGTGGAGAAGGGCAAAAGCTCTGGTGTGTACAGGTGTGTAATTGTATATAGTGGAGTATGCTTTAAAGACTGGGTTGGCAAAAGATCTCATGCTGTCACTCATCCAGTACCTATGTGGCAATCTGTTGTCATGCGTCCAAACAATCGCTGCCGTCCTCTGTGGTCGAGTGAGGCGTATAAATCCTAAATGGAATTTTAATGCTGCATGCAGAGTGCTTCTTACAAGGATGTTTTTTCCCCCATTTTCATTCAGTTATTTGGTTTGGATGAAATCATAGTTTTTGTCTGTTTAAGTATATTTTGATGACCTCATTTTCAAAAACCAGCAACCAAATGTGGTTCTTATTGAATATAGCTGTATGTTACTGTAATTAGGCCAGCTGTACACCAGTATGTTATGAGCATGCTTTGTTATGAATATTACTTGGAGTGTGTTACATGAAGGTGAGCACAGAACTGATCTATTTAGTAAAGTATTTTATACATTTACATAAAGCTGCACTTTTATATGTAACCTATGCAATTAGTTTAATACATGCAGTACTAAGACATACATTTTATACTTGTTTGAAATTGTGTAACTACTTTATATTTGTTGCAATACTTTCTCTGCTTTGTCATTACCAAAGCCATTACTACAGTACTGTAGCCCCTTTTTAACCCGCTGTTAAACGTCAATGCTTTGCTCTCTGTTATAATTGCCAGGGAATGAGTGGTAAAGAAATGTATTAAAATGGTGTGAGGCTGAAAGCAGGGGAAAATATGGGTTGTGTATGTGGATCTGTTTAAGTGCCTGTGGAGTTCTGAAACTAAAATAAAAGTTGTTTTTGTACATTTAGTCCTGTGTGTGTGTGTGTGTGTGTGTGTGTGACTGCCTGTCAGGGCAGATGACCATTTAAAACAGTTTAACTGACTAACTGTGGATCCTCACGGCTCTCTGAATGGCGTAATTAAGCATCTATAAACAGAATGAACTGTTCTACAGACAGACAATTATACAGTTGAAGTCCGAAGTTTACATACACCTTAGCCAAATACATTTAAACTCAGTTTTTCACAATTCCTGACATTTAATCATTGTAAACATTCCCTGTCTTATGGCTGTCAGATTCACCACTTTATTTTAAGAATGTGAAATGTCAGAATAATAGAGTGATTTATTTAAGCTTTTTTCTTTCATCACATTCCCAGTGGGTCAGAAGCTTACATACACTCAATTAGTATTTGGTAGCGTTGCCTTTAAATTGTTTAACTTGGGTCAAATTTTTAGGGTAGCCTTCCACAAGCTTCCCACAATAAGTTGGGTGAATTTTGGCCCATTCCTCCTGACAGAGCTGTTGTAACTGAGTCAGGTTTGTAGGCCTCCTTGCTCGCACACACCTTTTCAGTTCTGCCCACAAATTTTCTATAGGATTGAGGTCAGGGCTTTGTAATGGCCACTCCAATACCTTTACTTTGTTGTCCTTAAGCCATTTTGCCACAACTTTGGAAGTATGCTTGGGGTCATTGTCCATTTGGAAGACCCATTTACGACCAAGCTTAAAGACTGACGTCTTGAGATGTTACTTCAATATATCCACATAATTTTCCAGCCTCATGATGCCATCTATTTTGTGAAGCGCACCAGTCGCTCCTGCAGCAAAGCACCCCCACAACATGATGCTGTCACCTCGTGCTTCAAGGTTGGGATGGTGTTCTTCGGCTTGCAAGCCTCCCTTTTCCCTCCAAACATAACGATGGCCAAACAGTTCTATTTTTGTTTCATCAGACCAGAGGACATTAATCCAAAAAGTATGATCTTTGTCACCATGTGCAGTTGCAAACTGTCGTCTGGATTTTTTATGCCGGTTTTAGAGCAGTGGCGTCTTCCTTGCTAAGCGGCCTTTCAGATTATGTCGATTATGGGACTCGTTTTACTGTGGATATAGATTATTTTGTACCAGTTTCCTCCAGCATCTTCACAAGGTCCTTTGCTGTTGTTCTGGGATTGATTTGCACTTTTCGCACCAAAGTATGTTAATCTCTAGGAGACAGAACGCGTCCACTTTCTGAGCGGTATGACGGCTGCGTGGTCCCATGGTGTTTATATTTGTGTACTATTGTTTGTACATATGAATATGGTACCTTCAGGCGTTTGGAAATTGCTCCCAAGAATGGACCAGACTTGCGGTCTACAATTTGAGGTCTTGGCTGATTTCTTTTGATTTTCCCATGATGTCAAGCAAAGAGGCACTGAGTTTGAAGGTAAGCCTTGAAATACATCCACGGGTACACCTCCAATTGACTCAAATGATGTCAATTAGCCTATCAGAAGATATTAAAGTCATGACATAATTTTCTGTTATTTTCCAAGCTGTTTAAAGGCACAGTCAACTTAGTGTATGAAACTTCTCACCCACTGGAATTGTGATACAGTGAATTATAAATGAAATAATCTGTAAACAATTGTTGGAAATATTACTTGTGTCATGCACAAAGTAGATGTTATAACCGACTTACCAAAACTATAGTTTGTTAACAAGAAATTTTTGGAGAGGTTGAAAAATGAGTTTTAATGACTCCAACCTAGTGCATCGTCTTCCGACTTCAACTGTATATCATTGAAAGAACAGCTCAGCATAGCTCATTCTGCAGAAGGTGATGGAGTTCTAAGGCATCTCCATACCTCTCCCAGTCCCAATGCTGGCTCTGCGTCAGGTGCTTATTCACCTACTCATCTGGCTAGGAACCATTATGATCCAAGAAGCATCCATCGTCCTTGGCACCAGCATGACTGACTTTGTCTTGGCATTGTCCCAACAGGACTTTACATAAAACGTAAACTGGCAGCACCATAGACTACATTTTTCACAGTCACTACAATTGAGTCATTGTATAACATATTAGAGATGACTCGATCAGGCTTTCGGGCATATGTTCAGTGACCTCAAATAGGCTTGTGATTATTTAGGTCATAACCTATGGAGGTCTGTGGTTCCTTCACGGGACTCTATGATTGAATTGTGGATGTGCCCTGTGTCAAATACGATTCTGTGAGGTGCTGACAGAGCCAATGCACCTTCTCAGCTCACTCAATTCAGGAAATAACTTGATCCTATCCACTCTAGAAAGAAGGGTTCCAAAAGGGTTCTTCTGCTGTCTTCATAGGAGAACCCTTTCTGGTTCCAGGTAGAACCCTCTTTGGTTCCATGTAGAACCATCTGTAGTAAGGGTTCTACATGGGACCCAAAATGGTTATACCTAGAACCTTTTAGGTTCTGGATACCACCTTTTTCCCCCCTAAACGTGTAGCCTAAAATATGCATTCATAAATGCCTGAATAATGCAAAATTGAATCTAATAGGTTGGCCATTTATTGTGCCGTCTATTGAAGTCTTTCATGAAAAGGTCTTTGTGTAACAATATTTTGTAACCTACTATGAAAGGTCATCCCTTTTCAGTCCCTTTAGTCCCACATTGAGTCTTTACATACACAAAGGCATATCAGTTCAACAAAATGCATTGTGCTCTTTTACCATGGAAACAAAGCCTTTTCAATAGAGTATGTCTCAAGTGACAATCACAAGACTTTGTTTCCCCCTGGTACGTCACACCAGTCCTACAGCACAATAATGGGGTATTTAGTGCGTAAGAGGAGGATACTTCCCCCAGAGGCAACTCAGCTTAATAGGGACAAAACTCCATTGTAATATAAGTGGTGCTATTCTTTTTCTCAAACCCTTTAGCGAAAATGTAATCAAGTTGTCCAGTTTATATTGGCTGGCAGGACCACATGATCATACCACAGTGGCTTTTATGTAACAACTAAGTGTGTATCTTGTTTGGAATCAAACAGGGTAACAATGGCGAAGGGATGCTGGTGGCTTGGTGGCGATGTTCATCATCATTGCAGAGGTCTGAGTCAATCACAGTATTATGGATTCCTCTCATTCTTGTCCCAGTGGACATAGAGGGCTACCAAGTCATTCTCATTAGAGGTACAGGCCTTGAGACAGTCTGGCATGCACTGAATGTGGTGGCATCATGGTCTGGCTGCTTCAGAAATGTCAAGTACTTGATGATGCTATTTAGGATTATAAATGAAGGATTATTACATGCAAACATACCACTGTTGACCAGCACTTCCTTATACAAAATGCTAAGAGATTTATGCCAACAGTGAGAAGAGAAAGGATTCACCTTCTGTGTAATCATGAGGAATGTTCAGACCGGTTTTCAGCACGCAGTGTGACTCCAGCAGGCATGCCACTGTTTACATGCAAAACAAAGTTGACCTCATTCAGCAAGAATTTATCTAAGACACGCGCAACTTGCTGTCATTGTCACGTGTAGAGCTTCATCTGCACTATGGGTTAAGGACTCATCTCTACATTAGATCACTTTAGAGATCTGAAACCTCTTGATGTTAGGGAGAGTGAACAATCCTAAAATTCCTCTTTTTACTAATTGTACTGTTTTGGATTGTTACATGATGTAAGTAAAAACAAACAACAGATTTTTACCTTGTCACCTTGGGGATTCGATCTTGCAACCTTTCGGTTACAAGTACAACGCTCTAACCACTAGGCTACCTGCCACCCTGTATGCAGGGGCCATGTGTTCTCAGCCACACAGGTCAACCACAATAGTCAACCCTCAGTCACAACTCATGAGCCTCAGCTGTGGCAGCACTTTCTCTCCACAGGTAGGAATGTGGACTGTAAACTCCACCTAACGCTCAACCACATTCCACTGAACTTCAAATGTCAAAATTATGTCTATAGCCCTCTACAAACACCATCCTACATTCTAAGAAAATGCATTGACGTCATCTGATGTCAGATGCCCATCGAACATCTGACTGCTAAAACTGCAAATAAGGTTTAGAGGAAGACATTGTAATGGAGCCAAGACAGTCTCCCTTGGGAGACTGAAAAGATATGGCATGGGTCCCCAGATCCTCAAAAAGTTATACAGCAGCACCAACAAGAACATCCTGACGGGTTGCATCACCGCCTGGTAGGGCAACTGCTCGGCATCTGACCATAAGGCGCTACAGAGGGTAGTACGTATGGCCCAGTACATCACTGGGGTCAAGCTTCCTGCCATCCATATACTAGGCGGTATCAGGGAAAGGCCCAAAATGGCTCCTTAACAGCTTCTACACCCAAGCCATAAGACTGCTGAACAATTAATCTAATCCCCCCCCCCCCCCCCCCCCCCCCTTTGTTTTTACACTGCTGCTACTCGCTGTTCATTATCTATGCATAGTCACTTTACCCTTACCTACATGTACAAATGACCTCCACTAACCTGTACCCCGCACATTGACTCGGTACTGGTACCCCCTGTATATAGCCTTGTTATTTGATTGTGTTACTTTTTATTTAAATGTTATTTTATTTAGTAAATATTTTCTTAGCTCTAATTCTTGAACAGCACTGTTGGTAAAGGGCATGTAAGTAAGCATTTCACAGTAAGGTCCTATACCTGTTGTATTTGGTGCATATGGCAAATCAAATTTGATTTGATGTAGGAGTGGCTAATGTAATCAATGCTCCGCCCCTGCTTAATCATTGCGTGCATCACTGTGAATAGTACAACCCTTAATCGTAATTTCAACAGCAGAACAGAGACGATTGAAAACAATCTGAGAGCTGAAGTGTTTTACAAACAGGTTTGTGTGATTACATCAGTTACATATAATCTGATTACATCAGGTACATGTAATCTGGTTACAAATAAAACGACCTGTAATCACTTACCAGAAAAAATATTGTAATCAGATTACAGATACCTTTGAATAACTAGATAATTACTTCTTGGATTACTTTTAAATTCAGAAAGGATATTGGCAGAAGAAAATGCAGTGACACCTTTGTTTTCTTAATGACATTGATGACAAGTTTAAATTTGTTCGACCTGAGTGAGTGACCACAAGTCAGAGACCACGATGATGACACGTTTGATGGATCATTTTTGTTTTCTTCTAATGTCTCTTAAAGGGCTGCTGCACTTCCTGATTTGGTCTCGTTATTATTAAGAAATGCTAGCGGTCATGACTAAAGGCAAATGAGAGTTGTCTTGGGTGTGTCTTTGCCATTCAATCACAACAAACAAGGACATTAGTTAGTCAGTTCGAATTGAAACATTATTGAAAGCAAGCTGGCAACATACTTGCATCAAACATGTCATCAGGTTTTCTTGATTATGGGCTAGCTAGCTAATGTTAGCAAGGAGGGATCAAACCTGTCTTCAGGTGCAACGTTAGCTATGCAAATCTTCCTCTCACATTACACGTTAGGGAGAGGCTGTATGTTTAGCTAGTTACATCACAGTATCATGGGCTATGCCGCTATGATACTAGGCTATCACATAATGACAAATTAGGTACTTAGCAACAATAAACCAGACTCAGGTTTGACGGTTGACAGCCCAAGTAGAAACTAGTTGGATGTAATCAATATCCAGGCCATTCCATGAACAACTTTATGGAAGCCCATTTTCTCTAGAGTAGCTATTTCCCAAGCAAGGGCAAGAAATAACCACACGTCTTGTCTGGGGAAGAGGTTCCAGTACTAACCACACGTCTTGTCTGGGGAAGAGGTTCCAGTGGGCGAGTTCATTTTGTGTGACCCGGTGCCCCAGGTGGGTGGGGTTTAGGCATTTTTGACCATTCCATTGGTCCTCCTTAAGAGAGGATTCCTGCAGCCTGGGGCACCGGGTCGTGCAAGTGAACTCCTCCAGTCTTTTCCCAGAGAACATGGTGCCACCACGTGTTAATAGGCAAAAGGGAGAATGAATTGTTGACATAATTGTAATCCAAACCAAAACCTCAAGTAAATCATGACACAGTCATTTACCAAACTCTGTTTTGAACAAGACTGACTTTATGACCAAATTATCCTATTTACACTTTAAAGTCAATTTTGACACTAGAGTTACTGTTTCTGACTCATATAGATGCCATATAGACTGTTTAAAACCAGAGAAGTTGGTTCTAAGGGGCAGTTGACCTTTAAAGGGAAAGTCATCCAAAAGTAAGTAATCAGAGTAATCAGATTACATTACTGAGTTTGGGTAATCCAAAAGTTACGTTACTGATTTAGGACAGGTAACTAGTAACTGTAACGATTACATTTAGAAAGTACTACCCAACCCTTACACAACCAGCTTAGTGAGGCACTTGTATATTAATAGGAGAAGAATCAAGTTCAGGTTTCCACTTTATTTGTCCCAGAGGTAATACATACAATGCAAGTGCATCAGTCATGGGCTGACAGCCATCAATATAAATATAAACAATACTAATGATCAACATTAGCAGCAGCAATAGTACAACCTGCAACATCTAAAGTATCATACTGTGTAATGACCTATACAATCAGTAATAACAATTACTGTGTAATATACAATCAGTTATAATAATTACTGTATAATAACATCCAATCAGTAATAATTATTACTGTGTAATAACCATACAATCAGTTGGAATAATCTCTTACTTTTCCTTCAAAACAAACTATTAGATGTCTGTTCCAGACAGAACAGTTATTTGATAGGTTACAGAACCATACCTACCGAGAACAATGTTGTAATTTCTTTAACTTCCCATAACCTAATTTGTAGATGACACATTAATAACAGATAAATGGAAGGTCCTGACGACAACAGGTACAGGTTTAGAGCCCTAGGCTGATTTATGGTGACATATTAAATGGTTAATCAGATACAGTATGGATGTAATACCCCTCCAACAAACGTCATTGATTTTAAAGCATTATTTGGCAGATATGGATTGGGTGGGTAACAAGTTTTTTTGTGAAAGTTCTCTGGAAAGGTGAGCATCTGTGCAAATATCTGTTATAGCAACTCACTGAGAAATACTCTCTTTCCATTCCATGACACACATGTTACACTAGTAGCCCTACATTGTTGGATTTGTTGGCATAGTCTTTCTGGGGTGACCAGCTCTTTAGCTTATGAGCATTGAAAGAAAATGTGTCAATTTGACGTGCCATGTCTATGCAGTGTAATCGCAATTCTATCCATGGAGGGAGACTCAGACTGGAAGTCAGACTTCAAAGGCCCGTTGAAGGAACTAGTTGGGTCAATCTAATTCGTCTTCCACTCCTGAGATGAGTGTCTGATCTTGTGTGTGAAAGGAATAGCTGGAACGGAGTCAAACACATTGTTTCCATGTGTTTGGTATCATTACAATGAGCCCGTCCTCCCATTTCTCTTCCCACCAGCCTCTTCTGGTCTTCACAAACACGACAGCCTTGGAAAAAGAGACCCAACAGATTTACTTGAACATTTAGTGGAGAAGAAATGTTGTCCACTGAACCTGTTTTTGCTGTTATTCACTGAGTGTACAAAACATTAGGAACACCTTTCTAATATTGAGTTGCACCCCCTTTTGCCCTCAGAACAGCCTCAATTAGCTAAGACATGGACTCTACAACGTGTCGAAAATGTTCCACAGGGATGTTGGCCCATGCTGACTCTAATGCTTCCCGCAGTTGGGTCAAGTTGGCTGGAAGTCCTTGGGTGGTGTTCCATTCTTGATACACACAGGAAACTGTTGAGCGTGAAAAACCCAGCACCTACAACCATGCCCTGTTCAAAACACTTCAATCTTTTGCCTCTCTCATTCACTCTCTGAATGGCACACATACACAATCCATGTCTCAATTGTCTCAAGGGTTAAAAATACTTTAACCTGTCTCCTCCCGTTCACAAACACAGGTGACATCAACAAAGGATCATAGCTTTCACCTGGATTCACTTGGTCAGTCTATGTCATGGAAAGAACAGTTGTTCATAATGTTTTGTACACTCAGTATATTACTGTGTTATTCCCCATTTGAGCTGTCTGGATGAGATGTAAACAGTCCCATCCCAAAAGCTACACATGTACTGAATATAAGATTATATTGTACTGAATATAAGATTGTAACATGACATTATATTGAATGACTGGAAGAATTCATTCTTTCTAATAGTTTCTATAATTATAGAAAAAAGACTAACTCCCTTCATCCTAAACTGAATGTACAGTCTTGGGCTCCCGAGTGGCACAGCGGTCTACTGCATGTCAGTGCTAAAGGCATCACTACAGACCCTGGTTCGATTCCAGGCTGTATCACAACCAGCCGTGATTGGGAGTCCCATAGGGCGTCACACAATTAGCCCAGCGTCGTCCGGGTTAGTGTTTGGCCAGGGTAGGTCGTCATTGTAAATAAGAATTTGTTCTTAACTGGCTTGCCTAGTTAAATAAAAAAAGGAAGTATCTACCCTGGAAATATAAGACTGATGGTCATCAAAGGCAATTCTGTCATTGCTGTCAAATTGTAAAATCGAATTCCAGATTAGGATTGGGATTGATTGAGCATGTTTGATTTGTTGTCTATCTAAGTCAGGGATGGGAAACTCCAGTCCTCGGGCTTGATTGGGAACACAATTTTGCCCCATCCCCAGCTGACACACCTGACTTCAATTATCAACTAATCATGGTCTTGCAATTAGTTTAATCAAGCGTGATAGCAAAAGTTCTGGGAGAAAGTGTGACACCAATCAGAACCCAGAGGACGGGAGTTGGTCATCCCTGATCTTGGTCTACATGTGAGCTGGTGTACATACTCATGTACGTGGTTTGCTTTCCCTACTCCAGTCTATGAGGCAGGAACCCCACTGGCAGCACTTGTAACCATTATAACCATCGTCCAGACTTGGAGAATGTGGAAGGCAACAAGATCTAAGTGTTAGTCATCCTCCTGGTTGTGAAAAATATTTGTATGATGTAAAACCCCCAAAAATCCATTATTAGAACTACAAATATAATACATTTACTGTTATATTTTCAGCAGATGTCAACACTACAGTTCTGCACTGATAGTAATTAAATTATGTAGACAAAATACTCACCAAATATTATTGTATCTTTCAGCTACAGGAGACTAATAACAAGTCTCTAAAGTGGAGTCTCTATGCTTAGAAAACTGCACCTACATCCCAGAACTTCAGAGAGCAGTGTTGAGAAGACTTGACTCTCAATTGGTGCTAATAAGGAGAACGATCCTTAGATCAGATGAACCAATACTCCCTGAAGTGCCACCACCAACAATGGCTGAGCTGCTACAACTTTGAGGAGATGTCACCACGCAACACAGGATGCAGTTAGCACACCTTTGAGCGGAGAAGGAGCTTTCCCTTATGTCAGACTTGGTGGTTCCCGGGAAAGTGTGAAAACCTACAGAGTACTCAGAAATGCTGTTGAAAGAGGGTCGAGTACAACCAAACATAAACATGTGGGAAACAATATTTGTGCAATCTTTGTCTAGCATATAGGCATCATTATTGTAATTTTGAAATGGTTTTAGAATGATTTACTAAACTGTTCTCTTTTCCTGGATATCTATGCTCATATGCACCCTCCTGTAGCAGACCTACAGGAGGGTACATATCCAGAAAGACGGATGGACTACCCTGGTGGAAATACAGTTCAAATTACACAGATGAGGTCAAATAAAGTTGTATTAGGGAGATAAACAACAATACAAGGTAGTCTCTGTAACCTTCTCAAAATAACAAAAGCACAGTGTAAAGAAAACATTCTGATAAAGTACTGAACTGATATCACCCAGACCGAGGAAGAAATCGCAAAATAACTACTTCAAATAAAATGGTACTTGTCACATGCTTCGTAAACAAAAGATGTAGACTAACAGTGAAATGCCTACTTACGGGCCATTCCCAACCATGCAGAGAAAAAATAGATATAATAGAAAAATAATATGAGTGGATAACAACTACCTTACTGTGATTGTTTGCAATTAAAATGGTTAGAAAAAGACACAAAAATAGCTTCTTAGCAAAAATAAATTTCTCAAGCAAGAATTTTGCTAGGATTGTCTGGGAGTGGTCTGAGTGGAGAGGGGAAAACAGAAAACTAGCTGTTATTGGCAGAGAGGTTTGGAGCATACTTTCTTATTGGTCTAACTAATTTACCACATAGGGACATCACCAGACAGGTCAAAACCCCATCCCACCAAAACAGGTTGAAATTTCAGGCGGTCATTTCAAACAGCTCTAACACTAAAAGGGCATTATCATAATTTTCACAGTACTAATCCAACCTCATAGTGTGGAAATATATAGAAAACCCAGGAAAACACATTTTTGGCTGCACAGGACCTTTAACAAAGATGATGCTAAATTTAGGTCATAATTCTGCCAAATTACCCAGATTGGCTACACATACAGTAACTATACTGAACAAAAATATGAGTTACAGTTCATACAAGGAAATCAGTCAACTGAAATACATCCATTAGGCCCTAATCTATGGATTTCAAATGACTTGGAATACAGATATGCATCTGTTGATCACAGATACCTTAAAAAAAAGAATAATGGTGTGGATCAGAAAACCAGTCAGTATCTGGTGTGACCACCATTTACCTCATGCAGCGTGACACATCTTCTTCGCATAAAGTTGATCAGGCTGTTGATTGTGGCCTGTGGAATGTTGTCCTACTCCTCTTAATGGCTGTGTGAAGTTACTGGATATTGGCGGGAACTGGAACACGATGTCGTACACGTCGATCCAGAGCATCCCAAACATGCTCAATGGGTGACATGTCTAGTGAGTATGCAGGCCATGGAAGAACTGGGACATTTTCAGCTTCCTGGAATTGTATACAGATCCTTGCATTATCATGCTGAAACATGAGGTGATGGCGGCAGATGAATGTCACGACAATGGGCCTCAGGATCACGTCACGGTATCTCTGTGCAGTCAAATTGTTATTGATAAAATGCAATTGTGTTCATTGTCCATAGCTTACGCCTGCCCATACCATAACCGCACCGCCACTATGGGGCACTCTGTTCACAATGTTGACGGCAGCAACCCCCCCCCCCCCCCCCCCCACCACAACACCATACACGTGGTCTGCGGTTCTGGAGGCTTATGGTAGAGAAATTAATACATTCTCTGGCAACAGCTCTGGTGGACATTCTTGTAGTCAGCATGCCAATTGCACCCTCCCTCAAAACTTGAGACATCTGTGGCATTATGTTGTGTAACAAAACTGCACATTTTAGAGTGGCCTTTTATTGCCCCCAGCACAAGGTTCACCTGTGTAAGGATCATGCTGTTAAATCAACTTCTTGATATGCCACACCTGTCAGGTGAATGGATTATCTTGGCAAAAGAGAAATGCTCACTAACAGGGATGTAAACAAATTTGTGCACAAATTTTGAGAGAAATAAACTTTTTGTATGTTTTGAAAATGTTAAGGATCTTTTAGTTCAGCTCATGAAACATGGGATCAAGACTTTACATTTTGCGTTTAAATTTTTGTTTAGTATAAATCAAAAACGAGTTTTAGAAGATGCAGAATAGATAGTTGAATTCACTAATTTGAGATTTACAAAAAATAGACCTTTCTTTCAGGAAATTTGAAATCAGGATTTGTTTCCAACACATGCTTTATCAAATCAACCAAATCAATGCTCTCTGTCTCTCCATCTGTCTTCCAGACTGTCAACTCGCTGTGAAGAATGAAAAAGGGGCACTAGCCAATGGAGGAAGCAGACTCTGGGCCCGTGTGGGTGTGTTCAGGGAGAGAAATAAAACATTTTTGTGTTCTGTCCTTATTTGCAATAGGGGATAGTGGGGTAAGTTTAGCCATTTGTTTACATTCAGCGTCATTCCGTCAAGGGAAATTAGTATTCTTTCTAATAATTATATCTACATATATTTCAGGATGATGTGTATCCGTGGAAATAATCAGAATTCATGTAAACATTAGTTTTGAAAACACAGCTTGTCCAAAACAAATGTATCTCTTGGCACAACTTACCCCAGGAATGGGTGAGTTAAGCCACCTACAAATGTATGTACTGAATGAAATACACAACCTTTTTAAAACCATGTCCATCTATTTCCCAAACACAATTCAACACAATCACTTTTGAATTATAATCATTTTAAGCATCCTTTAACATAGGCTTAACATCTAACAAAGACGTTGTACTTTTTTAGAACACCTTTATCGTAGGCCAGGCCCTGTTCTTACCTCATATCCCAACAATAATACCTTGCATAACACATGGGAAGAAAACACTTACATTTGTTCATCTTGCCATTGGTTCAACTTACACCATGACCACTGGCTCAACGTACCCAAAGGCAAGTATTTGAACTATATTAGCCCCCACAGCTACAACGATGCACTTTCATGCTAGGTTTAGGACCTCATATTGAAGCTTATAGAGACCCCAACTGATGTACAGAACACTCTTAAAATGATCTACTTTGGTTACGATACAAGCGTTATGAAACCTCTAACACAAATGCATTTTGACTTGCTGAAAATCTTTTGGACCTAACTTGCTTACAATTTTTCCATGTGGTTTCTTTCTTCACAGACTCCATGAAATGACCTCTTCCTAAATATTTGGTCAAATGATCAATTCTGTCTATGGTTCCTAGAAACAAGAGAGGCTCAACTTACCCCACTCACCTGCTCATTCTGCCACCCTTGTTTACCATAGAATACATAGGTTGTGGAGCTGCCAACACGCCTACAACAGATTTTACTTTCAGCATCCAGGTTTTTTCTTTATAATCCCAAAAAACTAACCAGAAGATGAACTTGCAGAAGCAATGAGCTCGAGTTTCGATCAGATGATTATCCCCTATGTAGTTTTTGTAGAAAATATGCAAATACTTACAGAGAGCACACTCCTTTCATCAAGACCGCCCTCAAATGAAAAGCATGTTCTTCCCATAGCCGCCACCCACTGCATAAAAGCTGGGAGATTCAAGCAAGAACGACAAGCTTCGCTTTAAAGAATTTAGCGATAGAGGCATTGGGTAGCTATGGGAAGCGCTTGACAAGTGATAGCGTGTTACTTGTATGCGGCCGCAAAATGTGACGAATAGTACGCAGATATATAAAAAAATATATACATGATATATATTTTAAATATGTAGTTTAAAGAAATACGTTTCGTAAAATATTTATTAATATCACCATGCAGCCGTAAACTTCAACTCCTTCGAAGTGGATGTGTATTTTCTGCTTCAACACTTAAGTTTGAACAAGATGGAAGTTATCACACCATAAACGTTCTGCGGTGACTGACGAGATGGGAAAATGGGAGATATCAATGGTAATTCCCAATGATATGCATAATAATTTTGTATTTGTACGACGTGTTTCATTTAGAAATGATAACTATCTTATTAGTTTTACTGTATTTTCAGAACTATAATGTAATGTAGGCTTTTTGAATTATAGGGTATGCACTGTTTTGAACGGAGTCAAATGCGGTTAATAGCCTAATTTCTCTTTTTACACCTGTTGGTCATAAATCAGACAGTGTTGTCTTGTCATAGGGTTATAGTCATGTGTAGCTATAGCCCAATAATGGACTAAATAAGCCTAACGTTACTCCGTATAATCTAAGGACCTTGGATGTTCTATTTCGAGGTGAATTGGTTATGGCAGCCAAATACTCCATCTAAACGTGAATCGATTCATAATTGCGGTATGCTTTTTAGGAACATAAAGCACTCTTTCATGTCACATCCCAAATCATTCCACAAGTGCAAAATAATAGCTACACTTACTGTACACGGTTCAAACCGGTTTTAAAACAGTTGCAGCAGACAGTATTTTTCAGTGACAGCACTTTGTGGCATCAGTCTTCTGTTTACACACAGGTGTTTGGAGAAGCAGTTAATTAGCATAGGCAGTGGACTTTGTCTTCTGTCTGTCCGCTGTAACATGGAAATATGTTTGTGTGGGAACCCTAACCCCACAAAGGTGGGTAGTAGTATAATAATTTTTAAAAACAACAAAAACGTATTTCTTGCTGATATGAAATATATACCCGAGAAGACAACGGTCCTTATCGGAAGAGCAATTGGCTCATTGTAAAGGCTGGAATGGAATTCATTGAATTGGATCAAACATATGGAAACCACACGATTTGAGTCTGTTCCATTCCAACCATTACAATGAGCCTGTCCTCCTATAGCTCTTCCCACCAGCCTCCACTTGTCCGTATGTATCCTTCGTGTTAACATTTAGAGCGAACGTCTGGGTTCTTAACAAAACTTCCCTGGCCAGAAGGCGTCAATGAATAAGCTAATGTGCAGCTAATGAATAAGACTGCAACATATTGCCAATGCATGCATCTTGCATGGATGTCCAGGATATCCTTGTATTTAGTGTATGAATGTCTGCAAGTGAGACTTATTTGCATCATTGTCCTGTGACGACTGATGGTGCATATTGTAATGAAACAGGCAGGGAGCAGGTCTCGAACCCTTGACCTAGCCCACCTAGTCCAACGCGCTATCAACTGTTCCGCAAAAGCATGCTCCTGCGGCAGAGTCGATATCCGCGCTTATAAACCCAGGGTCGTTACAATATTTTAGCCTCATGGTCTATTTATTAATTAGATAAAACTGCCTGAATGGAAAAACGAGTATTAGACCTATAGCTGGTTTCCAACAATACATGGTGATATCATAATGTTAACTGCTTTAGCAACTATTGACAATAGTATTTTCTGGTCGGGGCAGTTTTGTTAAAGATCCCCGACACTCGTTCTAAACGTTAAAACGCATCGCTTGCGGTATGGTATTGGAAACAAGGATCATGTTTCATATCGGCGAGAATTAAATTACTACCGACCTTTTAAGGTTAGTGTTCCTACACGGCTATATCTCCACGTTACATCGCATGTTTACTGAAGACATAGGCTGCCACCTGTGCTAATTTGCTATCTAGCGTTAACCTGTGTGTAAGCATAACTGGGGAGGAAGTGTATATTGTCCTGCTAACCACTATATGAAGAAGTTTAAGGAAAACAAACTCAAATTGCTCCTTTTGTGATGACCACTCAAACAGTGTTGCATCTTTTTTGGCATTGTATGCATGTAAGAAAACTGTGTCAAGACATCAGTAGATTTATAATTGAACACATTTATGAAGATTTCACACTATTGTGGAGAGATGTACTGCTTGGATTCTTTACCTACGATAGAAATAAGCTTGAAACATTTATGTAATTCATTTCATTATTCTTTTGTCCAAATTTCATATTCACAAATGTAAATTTATAAACAAAACACCACATTTTCTTACCTTACAAAAAGAAAATGAACTATTTTAAGACAAATACTCTACTAACAAAAAAGCTGTTAGAATAATAAGGTTCTGTATGTCCCTTAATGTCCTTGTGTAATGTGATATTGTACCCCCTAGCCTAAATGTCCTTTGTATATTATTTATATATACACTTGTGTTCCCCTATGTATTTCCTGTATTGATTTGTTGTTAATAAAAAAAAAAGAAGAGAGATTTGATCTCTCTCAAAAAAGACAAACTGGGGAGGAAGTGTAGTTCGTCACTGGAGGCACACAGTTTGTGCAAAGCTACTACAGTAAGTTATCTTATTTGAACATTTTTTCTCGTTGATATGAAAGATAAAGTGCATATCGGAATGTGTTTCAAAAACCGGTTTGAAAGCTATGATTTATGTTTCTAAACATAAAAAATAAAGCATTGAAATTGTAGTTCACATATGGGGAAGAAGTGTTTTCGAGAGCTATCCTGATATCATTTGTATCATTATGTTTAGTCTCAATATTGGACAATTCTTGTCTGTTTTGAATTTAGTTTGGTACACCTAAGATAAAGATGTTACTGTATTGTATCCTTGCCCATAGAATTAGGATATCTTTGCCTTGGCCTCATGTAGGCCTACAGATAATGTAATGCAGTATTCCATAAAGGACAATGGTGTGATATTGGTCCCCTCACGACACCGATAATAGTGTCTCTCTTTCTTGGCCTGGTCTTTTATCAAGTGTGTATAATTAGATTGTGACACACGTCTGCCTGCCTTGAACCTCAGTAACCCTCTGTAATTTAGGAGCTGGGTAATGATTATAATGTGCCTTGAGTGCTCTGCCCACTATACGCATCTGCATGTCTGTCAGATGGCATATGACTTCAAATGCTCTGATTTGCTTTGATCATACATGGATAATATAAGTGCCAATGTTAAAACCAGACTGTTTAGTTTTGACAGGGACATAGGGGGGAAAGCCTAAATTATATCAGGAAGCGGTGGACAGATATGAGGGGCGTGTATCAGAACAGAGAGGTTGATTGGGGGCTAGCGACAGACTTGTATGGAGGACTGAGTTGGGGGAGTGGGTGGAGGGATACAGTGGCAAGAAAAAGTATGTGAACTATTTGGAAATACCTGGATTTCTGCATAAATTGGTCATAACGTTTGATCTGATCTTCATCTAGGTCACAACAATAGACAGTCTGGTTAACCAATTTAGGTAAGCCAGGTAATTCCAAAGGGTTTACGTACTTTTTCTTGCCACTGTAGATTTAATAGGTTGCATATTTTAAAGGGGATTATGCTGATTTATTTACAGTTTCTTTGATCATGTCGTTTCAATTATTTGACCCAGGTGCCCGTCTCTTTGTACCACATTGCTCTTGTCCTCAATCGGCAAGCTGTGTACCCTTTTCATGTTGTTCTTTGGAAAACATTAGTTATGTTCCTTGTCCTGCTAAATATGCAGACTATTGTCTGAAATGTTGTAATTAGGTAATTCCATTTGAATTCAGTCACTTTTTGACAGCACCCCTTTTGATTTAAACAAAACCTTCCATACATATTTGCCCGTTGTAGAAGTGCTCAGAAAGTTACTTTTTGGATCTGAATGCCAAAACAGAGAAAGGTGCTTAAAGTTGACCTATTTTGCATACCATACCATGAGACCCATGTTTTCATCACAGGAAAATATTTAACCTTAAACATAAAATAATATATTTGTTCTAATTGGCACGTTGTAGCTTCGACCCTATTTGACATAATCTGAGGTTGTGTTGTGTCCGCCATCAGTCGAGACACAACATGCTCTTAAATACAGGGTGGATGATCATTTATGTTAAAGGTTAAAAAAATAATCATACCTTTTTATTCAAGAAATTCTAAATGAGTTTGACAATCCTGTTTAACCATGTATCTTTTCCAATGATCAAGACATGGATGTCTGATGGTATGGCGGGGTATGCAAAATGGGGAAACTTTGAGCACCTCTTATCTCCTGAATGTTTTGCCATTCATGTCCAAAGAGTCACTTGCTGAGCACTTCTTCCATCAGCAAACATGTATGTGGGAAAAAGGGATGCTGTCAAAGTGATTGAATTCATATTTCCATTTCTGCTCAGTGTTTTCTCTAATGTAAACAGTACAGTGTTTCTAAGAGATTTGAATTAAACCTTTTAAAGTGAAGAAATCTCATCTAAATCTAGCTTTGCTAAACCAACGTGTGAATATCCTGAGACAAATCTGTGATGGTGTGTGTGCAGATGTAAACATGAGTTTGCCTTTTCACCTCTGCTGAATAACTGATAAACCCAAAGCGCTCCCTGTAACAGACCTCCCAGCTGAATAACTGATAAACCCAACGCGCTCCCTGTATCAGACCTCCCAGCTGAATAACTGATAAACCCAACGCGCTCCCTGTATCACAGACCTCCCAGCTGAATAACTGATAAACCCAACACGCTCCCTGTATCACAGACCTCCCAGCTGAATAACTGATAAACCCAAAGCGCTCCCTGTATCACAGACCTCCCAGCTGAATAACTGATAAACCCAACGCGCTCCCTGTATCAGACCTCCCAGCTGAATAACTGATAAACCCAAAGCGCTCCCTGTATCACAGACCTCCCAGCTGAATAACTGATAAACCCAAAGCACTCCCTGTATCACAGACCTCCCAGGTGAATAACTGATAAACCCAACGCGCTCCCTGTATCACAGACCTCCCAGCTGAATAACTGATAAACCCAACGCGCTCCCTGTATCACAGACCTCCCGGGTGAAGTGTCTACATTTTGCTCACAAGGCTGGCATGCCTCTGAATAGGCTTACTGTAATGGACCATAAACATCAATCTGGTCTCACAGTTGGTCATTATGGTCTTTAGGATCTGTCCTGTCAGTGGTCTACATGTCTCCCCATCTCATTGTGTGAGTTCCTCCTTCCCACCCAGAACCCAGTGCAGGAGTGGGGTGAGGAGTTTGAGGAGGGGGCGTTGTATGGAATCACCCTGCGTCGGGAGCCCGTCCAGATACCAGCCAGCCCCACCGAGGCCCGGCCATGCGTTGCCTTCGTCCAGTACCGGACCTGCAAGGTGCGCAGGCTGAAGGCAGCCACCCTGAACCGGCTAGTGAGCCACCTCCTGGACCCCTGCTGTCAGGAGCCTGACTACAGATGGATCTTTCTGTCCACCTACCAGACGTTCACCACTACCAGTGCACTCATTGAGCTGCTCTTCCAGAGGTGGGCCATGTCATTAAGTTACAGTACTCATAACTGCTATCATGTTTCACCTGACCATTGTCTCAGAGCATAATGCAGAAGCTGTTTCACTGTTAAAATTAGACAGTATAAAATGATGTGAGCAAGTTGTATGATCTCTGTAGCCTTGACGGTGTACTTTTACCATCTTCTATCAAATGAATGTTTGGTGAAATGACCTAAAAATGTCTCTCCCTATCTCTTCTCTCTTTTGACACATTCCGAGTTACCACAGTAACAAATAAGATTAGCCAAATTGGATTCAGAATGTAATGTTGGACACAGATGAGAGGGTATGTCGAGAGTGGCTGTTTTTGAACAACACCTCTCGCTGTGTATGGTCACTTAATTTCGTCAGATACTTTTTTCTTTCTTGCTTCCCTCACAAAATGACTATCTCAGCATCTTTGATGTAATGATAATAAGCACCCAGCAGGTAGTTAGCCATTACAGGTTTTACAACAACAACATTTATTCACTGAGTTTGGAGTGAGGTCAGTGTCAGGATAACAACAGAGCATAGAGACAGACCAAAGAAAAACAGTCTGAAGAAGAATGTGACCAACAGGACAGTGGTCCAGTCCCGGTTTAGATGAGTCTGACACTCTTCCTAATTGTTCTCACAGGGACAATGGGGCTTCAGATGTGTACAACAGTGAATGTCACAGGAGGTGAGCTGGCTGCTTTTCCCTTGATCACATTTATTTCCTTGACTCTGAAACAGGGAAGACATTGTTTCATCATGTTGTCTCCTCAGGCGTCTGTTGCCCCTGATCCAGACTTGGTTGGAGGAGTACAGTGAGGACTTCCGGGATCCTCCTCAGCACCCCTCCCTAAGGCTGCTGTTGGACCACCTGCACTGCCTATCCTCCTTCTGTTCACTGTCCCAGCTCTCTGAAACTCTGCTTAATAAGTTCCAGAGAGAAGGTACAGGATTCTCAATTTACTTGTTTTTCCTAACCGTTTCTGTGAATTGCCTTTGATTTTTTATACCATTGTTGACCCCCTTCTGTCATTCCTCTCTCCTTTAATAGAAATGGATACTGGTGGCCATTCTGCCCAGGCTGAGGTTAATCAGGAAGACGAGAGCTCAGGGGAGGAAGGCCTAGAATGGGACAGCCCACTGGATCAGGGTGACATCATGGACTTCTCAGTCACAGGCATCGCAGAACAGCTCACCCGACTGGACGCTGTAAGTGTCAATCATGGCAGATAATTTCTGACTCTTAATATGCGTCCTCAGGAGTGGATCATTAACACTCTTTTTCCATTTTACCTTCCTTATCTGTGCATCTCTCAGGGGCTGTTTAGGAAGGTGGTTCCCTACCAGTGTCTGGGCTGTGTGTGGTCCCAGAGAGACAAGAAGGAGAACCTGTCTGCTACTGTTAGCGCCACCATTGCCCAGTTTAATGCAGTCACCAACCGAGTCATCACCTCGCTGCTCTGCCGGCCCACCTCCAGCCCCACTTCTGTCCTCAGGGCCTCCAGCCCAGCTCAGAGGGCCTGCGTCATTGAGAAGTGGATCAGAGTAGGACAGGTCAGACACATCTAGGGACTTGGACCATTTGAGGGATACAATTTCAAATCCAAGTGCATCCTTCTTACACATTCTTACACAACGTGAACCTGCATCCTGGTTCTCAGTGCGTTTAGTAAGTAGGAAGTTCTAAGTCAGTCTCTAACTTGTGACTGTTTTCTGAAACAGGAGTGTCGGCAGCTGAAGAATTTCTCCTCTTTGAGGGCCATCCTGTCTGCCCTTCAGTCCAATGCCGTCTACAGGCTGAGGAAGACGTGGGCTGCTGTGTGTAGGTACGGTCTGTCGGGTCATACTGGAAGGGTTAGTTGAGTCATGAAGCTATAATAACATTGACTGAATATGTCAAAAAGAATATATATGTCAAAAAGAAATAACAAGGGTGTCCTTATCCTCTGAGAATGTAAGGCTTAGTAAATAAATTATTTACTAGTAATTGACCTACATTATTCAACTAACCTTAGTTTGTACTTCATGCCATAACTATGCAATAAGCTATTTTTATTGAGTCAGTCAAGAATAGTTGAACAATAATTTTAGGTCAACATGCCATGCCTTACCAACTCTAAATCCTTTTGAAGTTTCAAGGATATATTTTGTAATGAAGTTGCTAGTGGTGTCTTGTCTGAGTGTTATTTTTGGATTGATTGGATTTAATTGGTTTGTTCTTCTTCAGGGACAGCGTGGCCATCTTTGATAACCTCTGTGAAACCTTCCCTGATGAGAACTGTGTGTTGAGCAACAGAGAGATCATTGTGGGGGTAAGAATCAAGTACCTTAAGGAAATTGTTTTGACTTCATTTTTCTTTACTTGAGTCTCTGCACAAATGTAATGCAGACGATATGACACTGTTGAAATACTTACAATATGGAGTGTTTTATTGTTTTGAGAGCAGTTGACCTTTACTTACATCTTCAAGCACCTTGATATTTTACTTTTACGACTTATTAAAACCCATCTTTCTGTCAAGTTAATGTTTAGTGAAATTGCGTAACAGTGTGTTAATAGTAAGCCATTGTCCCAAAGCAAAAGAGAGGGTGTTCTATTTTTCTGTCGGCTCTGGGTGTTTGTCTCAAATCTTCACTAGGTCTGGTTACAGTGAGCGGGCTCTAAAGTCAAATTCTACATATTGTCCAGAATTTCCAAATAACATGCTAATATTAGCATCATTGTCAACAAACACTACACTAATGACAATTTCCCCAGCAGTTCCTTGAGAAACGCCTTCATTTGCCTCATGTCTTTATTTAATTTTACTGTATTGGTCCACCCCTTGTTCAATTGAACAGTTCCAGATAAATAGTTTCAGTTGCTCCCTGTGTCTGCATTAACAGCCTCACAGGATTTGTGCTTTTGACACATGTTCTTATCAAAATGCTCCTTAGCACAAAACTGCTTTTGTTCACATGTTTGCATGGATTTTAATAGCTCAATATATTGTTTACATAATGTGTGTGTGTGAGGGTCTATTCTAAGAACAACCAATGTGGTGTTGACCCTATAAGCTGGTAAAGTAAGTTCTGACCTAGAACATATTTGACTGACTCTTTGCATATGCTGTAGGTCATTGCAGATGAGTGGACAGGTTGACAATGGAAGGCCATAAATGCAGACTGAATTTAGCTTCTATCTGACCCCGTTTCAGGATGGAAGCCAAACAGCCATGGATAACATTTCTCCCAAGATATCCAAGCGATGTCCTATTGCCAGACAGATGGTAAGCAATACTTCAGAGAGCGATTGAGTAAGAGACATTGCAGACATGATATGTAGACATGAGATATATATCTATCTATATATAGTGGGGGTCAATAAGTTTGAGTTTAGCTTTCACTTCTTTCCATGCAACATTAAATGGACAGAAATGATAGCAGAGGCCTCCCAAATGGCGACGTGGTCTAAGGGAGGGTTTGGCTGGAGGGGGGCTTTACTTGGCTCATCGCACACTAGCGACTCCTTGTGGTGGGCTGGGCAACTGCAAATGGACTCTGGTCGTCAGTTGAACTGTGTTTCCTCCGACACATTGGAACAGCTGGCTTCCGGGTTGAGCAGGCGTTAAGAAGCGCGGCTTGGGGGGGGGGGGTCGGTCATGTTTTGGAGGACGCATGAGTCGACCTTCGCCTCTCCCAAGCCCATTGGGGAGTTGCAGCGATGAGACAAGATCGCTATTGGATATCACGAAAAAGGAGTGAAAGCAGAAAAATAGAAATGAAAGCAGAATTCTGTGTATCTGAAAGTTAAAAAAAAGATACATATACATTTATTATAAGCTATTATGGGGGGTGGAAAGGGGAGGAAGCATCCTAGTACTGTCTACTCAGTATTTTGCGGTGGCAGTTTCTGCTTCTTGAAGTCACATGTAGCCCCTTATCCCCATCAGCTTTTAACCCACAAGAGGAAAAATCTAGGAGAAATCTATTCAAAGACCGAGAGTGTCATGTGTGGCAAGAGGAAGCCATCCTATCCTTAGCCACGGATGTTTCAAATGGCCACAGATTACTAGGCTATGAAAGGACAGTAATCATAGACCAATACCTTTTCTAGCATCATATGCACATTCTCTAAAGCTGTGTTACTAGAATCCTCTGCTGACATGCTGTCTCTGTACTGTTGTCTCCTCAGAGCACCTCCAGTGGGGTGGTTCCTTACCTGGGCACATACCTGACTATCCTCACAATGCTGGACACTGCTCTACCAGATACTGTGGAGGTAAGCAAACAGCCATTGAAACAGACGTCTCAGTTATGGCAGCTACTTTAAGTTAACTCTATATTTACTTTAGCGGATTGCTATCTTAATGTTTAATATTGATAATACATCTTCCATATTGTCAAGTATAATAGCATGTTGTGCTATTTTTGACAGGGGGACCTCATAAACTTTGAAAAGAGGAGGAGGGTAAGTTGTTGCTGTTTTTGTCTTCAATCTCTAAGCCTGTAGGGAATAGGATTTCATGTAAAGAAAACAAAAGATGCAGTACGAACATGTCTAATAAATATTTCACCCTTGTTATATGACATGCATTGAATTGGTGGTACACTCACCACCACATTTTAGTGGTACTTTCACATGCCGAAGGGAAAAGTGCACACCTTTATGCTTAAGGATGTTTGCTTACTGCTCTAAATGACTATCTCCTAGCCTTTATTGGAGCCCCATGACTGTTAAAAGTGTTGTCAGGTGTTACTAGTTCAGGACACGTTACTTAACAACCACATAGCTGACATGGGCTCATGATCTCCCTCTCTCTGCAGGAGTTTGAGATTCTCTCTCAGATCCGGCAGCTCCAAGCCTCCTGCTCTCAGTACAACCTGCCCCATCACACCAGGATCACTGCCTGGTTGCAGGGCCAGAAGTTGCTCACTGACCAGGAGAGGTGAGAATCTGTCCCCCACTTGTTTTATTGTAGATCAGTGAGGAGATAAAGAGCTGGTGAGCTTTGTAGGATTGATGGGGCCTAATAATGTCTTACAATTATGCCCCTTATAGCCAATAAACCCTTTATACAACCTGAATAGTCTCTTTCTAATATGCTGTATACCCAAATGTACTACTCAAATGACATGTAAAACACAATTCCCTAAATCCCTACCCTGGTTTTGCCTGTTAAGGAAAATGAATGGAAAACCCATCTAGAGCTGGGGTTGACACAGGGCTGCAGTGTGTTCAGGCTTTTAGAATCAGATGTGTTAGTGCAGGGCTGGAACAAAAGGCTGTATACATTTAGACAAGTCCACCCTGACTTCGGGGCTCATAACTGTTTTCTATGTGTTCTGCCACAGCTATGAACTGTCCAGAAACCTGGAGCCTCCAATAGACCTCTGCTCCCCAAGCGCCTGGAGCCACCGTTTGCTCAGCAAGAAACTGTCCTCGTGAGTACTGAACACTTCTCTTAACAGCAGTTGCCATCTTGTTAATTCTACTCAAGACAGTAGTATTCACCCCATCTCTAACATATACAACTATTGTAACATTGTTGCAAATAAACAAGAACTGTAAAAGAACAATGACAAAATGCAGTATTTAAGGTTTTACTAGTGAACGTTGACCACATTTGTTAATTTAGTGGAAAGTTCTAACTGTGTGTATTTGCAGACTCCTGAAAGTGAGTGAGGGATCCAGCAGGAAAACCCATGCAGACCAGATCAGTGTGTCGTCTTCAGGGTCCAGTGGCTCTGAGATGGAGGATCTCTCCACCCCTCCCTCCACACTCAGACTGCAGGTACAGCTCTCGCCGATCCCCTTTAGACTTGCCTCTGACTGTCTCTCTCTTTCTGTCAGTCATTGCACACCCTGGTTAAAGCTGTTTCAAATGTTTTGATAGAACACACTGTACTACAAAACATCCTGTAGTTACACTTTACTAATACCAGTAGTTACACCATGAAGCAATTCAAAAGTAATGAAAGCCATTATGTGTCTTTTTATATAACCTCCCATTCATAACAGTGATCCCCATTGACATCTCATCGAAACTGATGTCCTTGAGAACTGGAATGTCAATTGACCAGGTCCTCGAAGCCAAGCAGGAGTGGTGTTTGCTTAGCACATGCCTCGCTGGTGAAGCATGGCTCAATACTTCAGTTGTCCACAAATGTGCTGAGGTCAATGTCTCAGACAGACAAACTGAAAGACTAATTAATTATTTCCATAGGCACTCATGCATGTTCGGTCTCTCTACCTTGTCCCAGTCTCTGTCCAGCTCCTGTCAAAATGTGGCAGAGGCCTTACCCTCCTCCCTGGATGGCTCCACTCCCTCCAGTTGTTCCTCCAGTTCTCAGCCTGACCTCTCTGCTCCAGTGGGTGCCCACCTTAAACCCATGCTGGCCTCTCATCACAAGCGCTCTGTGTCCATGACCTCCCTCCCCCTCTACAACAGACAGGTGGCTGACTCCTGTATAGTGAGGGTCAGTGTGGAGGCTGGCAACGGCAACATGTACAAGAGCATCCTGGTGAGCTTGGGTTGGGATCTGGCGGTAGGGATTATCTTGGGGTCCTGTTATGGAAATGTAAAAGGGATCATGTGTGTAGTAATCTAGCTCTGTACATTTGGTTATGATGAAATCTAAGATAAGAACTGCTGTGTTGGTTACATTTTAGTTATTTGGCAGACGCTCTTATCCAGAGTGACTTAGTTATTGCGTTGATCTTAAGATAGCTAGGTAAGACAACCACATATCACAGTCGTAGTATGTACATTTTTCCTCAAAGCAGTTATCAGCGAAGTCGGGGGGTGGGTGTTATTTAACATACTCTGGTTGGTTGAAGGGAGGTTTTGCAGCCAAAGCTTTCGCTACCTCATTACAGCATATGAACTGCTTGTTTGACTTGTCCTTCTCAGCTGACTAGTCAGGACAAAACTGCCCAGGTGATCCAGAGGGCCCTGGAAAAACACAACCTGGAGCACCTGACCTGTCAAGACTTCACCCTCACACAGTTGATCTCCCAGGAAAGAGGTGAGCTAAAACAATCAGTGCTCTTATATGCCCACTCAAAGATGCCACATCACTGTGCAGATCAGTGTTGGCCAAGCAAAGAGTTGTTATAGTTTGGCATTAACTACACCTACCTATAGTAGAATATTGTACGTATACTGTATGTAATATTCTACTTTCTCATACCAACCCCATCATCTTCTGTTTTTCAGAGTTACTCATTCCGGACAAAGCTAACGTCTTCTACGCCATGTGCACGTCAGCGAACTTTGACTTTGTTCTGCACCAGTGTCCACTGGGTCAAAAGAAACCTCTGTGCGCTACTTCCAGCCTTGGACGTTATTCAAAGTAGACACCGTTCTATGGCAATGATGAGTAACTGCAAACCAGGACTGAGTTCAAAGGATTTTGTACAGACATTTACCTGGTTGTAGTTTTGTTTTTAATATTTTAATATTTGTTTTTAATATTTTATGACAAAAATCATGTTTAAATGTTCCATGATGGACAGACCCCTGTTTGGTTTGTTGTCAAGTGGGTGCCATGAGAGGAACAGGTGGAAGATGATAGTATGATGGCACGTCATGTAAAATACACGTGTTGTGTGTGTATATACGGCTGAAGACAACAGATTTGGGGCTACATTTTGAAACCCATTGAACAGAATGTCCTTTTTTATTGGTGGAGCGAACTCTACATGAATTCCACCATTCAACACTCAACATTCCTCCTAGACATCCCTGAGGTGCTTTACTTTGTGGAAAGGAGTCACATTGGAACAGCATCAGCAGTGACTCTCTCCCTCAGTCACACACCAATATACAGACACGTAATAGTTGTTTCCTCTTGTCTCTTCTCCTCTGAGCAAAACCAGTCACCTATTTGTTTTAATGAGAGACATGACTGATGTTTCCCAACAGGGAGAGACACCCTGTGAGCCTTAAGGGAATGAGGTCACAGGAGACTGCCTGCCACCTGAGCAGTGGATGGGAATGTTCTCACCCGGATCACTATGTTCCCCAGGGTATCAGCCCGCCGTCATGGCGATACTGATTGGGGCTGTGCGTGTGAAAGGAGGGGCTGCACTGGCTGGATAGCATTCCACATACGCTACAGTCAGCTGCTGTAGAGGGGACACTGACAACATTTATGTACTCAGACTGTCAAAGTTTTAATGATGGTGATAATGTGTGTGTGAAATGGTTCTGTGTTGCATTTCAGTGTTAATACTTTTTTTTACATTGTTTTCTATTTTTCTCCTATAATGCTCTTGATGATTAGGTGGGCCTCTATGGCTGTGTTGCCTAGCTACCCAAACTCCTTGTTCCGGCCGAATGCCACGCCAACGGACATTAATTTCTCCTCCACAATGAGTCTGGATCTGAGTACCTCCCTGATGATTTCTAGAATGAAAATCCAATCTAGACCGTCTGATTGGTTCCAGAAACCAATGGGTTGAGCCAGAACACGTGGGTAAATCGGCATTTTGAAAATTAGTAATTGGCTTTGATATGCTGATGGGTTAGAGATGATCAATCGCTGATGCCTTGTTTTGTACAACACCCCTCATTATGACGTCGCCACAAATCGACTTCAATGATCACACTCTCAGACTGAAGTCTGTTACCAAAGATAGAGCAGTGGAAGAATTCAGTTTGAGTCGTCAGGCAAGGCTGTGTGCACTTGTCAATTGAATATAAAATATACTGAACGAAAATATAAGCGCAACAATTTCCACTAATTTTACTCAGTTAAAATTCACGTAAGGAAATCAGTCAAATTAAATAAATACATTAGGCCCTAATCTATGGATTTCACATGACTGGGCAGGGGCGCAGACATCGGTGGGCCTGGGAGGGCATAGGACCACACACTGGGGAGCAAGGCCCAGCCAATCAGAATGAGTTTTTCTTCCCACAAAAGGGTTTTATTACAGACCGAAATACTCCTCAGTTTCATCAGCTGTCGGGGTGGCTGGTATCAGACGATCCCACAGATGAAGAAGCTGTATGTGTAGGTCCTGGACTGGCATAGTTACACGTGGTCTGCGGTTCTTTAGGCCGGTTGGCCGTACTGTCAAATTCTCTAAAACAACGGCTTATGGTACAGAAATGAACATGCAGTTCTCTGGCAACAGCTCTGGTGGACATTCCTGCAGTCAGCATGCAAATTGCCCATTCCTTCAAAACATCTGTGGCATTGTGTTGTGTGACAACTGCACATTTTAGACTGGCCTTTTATTGTCAGCAGCACAAGCTGTACCTGTGTAATGATCAAGCTGTTTAATCAGCTCCTTGATATGCCACACCTGTCAGGTGGATGGATTATCTTAGCAAAGGAAAAAATGCTCACTAACCGGGATGTAAACAAATTTGTGCACAACATTTGAGTGAAATAAGCTTTTTGTGCATATGGAAACATTTCTGTGATCTTTTATTTTAGCTCATGAAATCATGGGACCAAGACTTTACATGTTGCATTTATATTTTTGTTTGGTTTTTATTCTAAACCATGCCAGGTTTCTTGACTGTTTAAAACTTGCAGATGAATCACCGATTGATAGGCATTTCCAAAATAGTTTTTTTTAAATATCAGTGTACGACACTACAGTAGCTTAATTTAGAAGTTTAGAAGGACTATCATGCAAATAAGTGTTTGATATATTAAAACTTTCCACTATGATTGAACCAAGTTGGTTATGCAACATCCTGAAAAAAGGTGAAAAGAAATTCAAACACTTAGTACCTCGAGTTATTTATAGCGCCTTTCATCTGCCAGAGCATTGACGTACCCCTTTCATCCAGGGCTTGCAAATGGGTCATTTGAACCCAGATTTAAATCCAATGTATATTACAAATCTGCCATAACTGAATTCTCAGAGGTTGCTTAGTTGTCTCTTTCAGATGAATAGCGTTGTGTTAAATATATGGCTTGTACAATGCTATGTGAAAATCCTGCAAACATGAAAAAACTGATTGATTCAAGCAACAGGACATCTCAGAAATGCCTGCACTTTTACTGAGCTGCCCAGTTTCATTGTCTCTGTGCTCCAAATAAAGTTTCTCTACACCTTCTCTGTGTTTGTCAACATTTCTTATACTGTATTTCCCTTTATCATTCTAAGAATATATAGGCTAACATATGCCATTCTGTAGGACTGGCACTTATATTCATGATGTACAGTGCCTTGCGAAAGTATTCGGCCCCCTTGAACTTTGCGACCTTTTGCCACATTTCAGGCTTCAAACATAAAGATATAAAACTATTTTTTTGTGAAGAATAAACAACAAGTGGGACACAATCATGAAGTGGAACGACATTTATTGGATATTTCAAACTTTTTAACAAATCAAAAACTGAAAAATTGGGTGTGCAAAATTATTCAGCCCCCTTAAGTTAATACTTTGTAGCGCCACCTTTTGCTGCGATTACAGCTGTAAGTCGCATGGGGTATGTCTCTATCAGTTTTGCACATCGAGAGACTGAAATTTTTTCCCATTCCTCCTTGCAAAACAGCTCGAGCTCAGTGAGGTTGGACGGAGAGCATTTGTGAACAGCAGTTTTCAGTTCTTTCCACAGATTCTCGATTGGATTCAGGTCTGGACTTTGACTTGGCCATTCTAACACCTGGATATGTTTATTTTTGAACCATTCCATTGTAGATTTTGCTTTATGTTTTGGATCATTGTCTTGTTGGAAGACAAATCTCCGTCCCAGTCTCAGGTCTTTTGCAGACTCCATCAGGTTTCCTCCAGAATGGTCCTGTATTTGGCTCCATCCATCTTCCCATCAATTTTAGCCATCTTCCCTGTCCCTGTTGAAGAAAAGCAGGCCCAAACCATGATGCTGCCACCACCATGTTTGACAGTGGTGATGGTGTGTTCAGGGTGATGAGCTGTGTTGCTTTTACGCCAAACATAACGTTTTGCATTGTTGCCAAAAAGTTCAATTTTGGTTTCATCTGACCAGAGCACCTTCTTCCACATGTTTGGTGTGTCTCCCAGGTGGCTTGTGGCAAACTTTAAACAACACTTTTTATGGATATCTTTAAGAAATGGCTTTCTTCTTGCCACTCTTCCATAAAGGCCAGATTTGTGCAATATATGACTGATTGTTGTCCTATGGACAGAGTCTCCCACCTCAGCTGTAGATCTCTGCAGTTCATCCAGAGTGATCATGGGCCTCTTGGCTGCATCTCTGATCAGTCTTCTCCTTGTATGAGCTGAAAGTTTAGAGGGACGGCCAGGTCTTGGTAGATTTGCAGTGGTCTGATACTCCTTCCATTTCAATATTATCGCTTGCACAGTGATCCTTGGGATGTTTAAAGCTTGGGAAATCTTTTTGTATCCATATCCGGCTTTAAACTTGTTCACAACAGTATCTCGGACCTGCCTGGTGTGTTCCTTGTTCTTCATGATGCTCTCTGCGCTTTTGACGGACCTCTGAGACTATCACAGTGCAGGTGCATTTATACGGAGACTTGATTACACACAGGTGGATTGTATTTATCATCATTAGTCATTTAGGTCAACATTGGATCATTCAGAGATCCTCACTGAACTTCTGGAGAGAGTTTGCTGCACTGAAAGTAAAGGGGCTGAATAATTTTGCACGCCCAATTTTTCAGTTTTTGATTTGTTAAAAAAGTTTGAAATATCCAATAAATGTCGTTCCACTTCATGATTGTGTCCCACTTGTTGTTGATTCTTCACAAAAAAATACAGTTTCATATCTTTATGTTTGAAGCCTGAAATGTGGCAAAAGGTCGCAAAGTTCAAGGGGGACGAATACTTTCGCAAGGCACTGTAATTCAGTGTTCCCCAACTGGTGCCATGAATTTGGCCCACGGGTGATTTTATTTGGCCCCCCAAGTTTTCTGGGCCAAGAATAAACTTTTATTTGTTTTAGTTGTTGGACATAAAAGACTACAAACACCAGCAAATCAGATCCTAGTGATTTTAATTTGGGAAATCTGTTCTAAAGTATTCCCACTCATATTATAGTGATATACCTGGTTGTTCAAAACATTAGGAACACCTGCTCTTTCCATTACATAGACTGACCAGGTGAATCCAGGTGAAAGCTATGATTCCTTATTGATGTCACCTGTTATTATAGATGAAGGGGAGGAGATGGGTTAAAGAAGGATTTTAAGCCTTTTCATAGTGATAGGGAAACAAAGCTTCTTGATTAGATTGTGTTATGTCACATGTACAAGGAAGCAGATGTAATTGCAGGGTACAATGAAAATGTTATGCTCCGGGATCCAAGAGTGCAGGTAAAAAGTGAATGAGACAAAATGTGGATAATAATAATTAATACCAATAGAACACTTTTACAACTGTATCACTGATAAATTACCTCTGGATAAATATCATACCAACGGGACATTAAACGGTAACATCTTATGTTTCACCGAGACGTGGCTAAACGAAGATGCGGACAATATAGAGCTAGCGGGATTTTCCATGCACCGGCAGAACAGAGACGCACGCTACCTCTGGACGAGCGGGGTTGGGGGTGTGTGTCTTTTTGTTAATAACAGCTGGTGCGCGATGTCTAATATTAAAGAAGTGTCAAGGTATTGCTCGCTTGAGGTAGAGTACCTTATGATAAGCTGTAGACCACACCATCTACAAAGAGAGTTCTCATCTGCATTATTCGTAGCCGTCTATTTACCGCCACAAAGCGAAGCTGGCACGATGACCATTCTCAACCAACTTTATAAGGTCATAAGCAAAGAAGAAAATGCTCACCCAGAAGCGGCTCTCCTAGTTGCCGGGGACTTTAATGCAGGCAAACTTCAACCAGTTTTACCAAATTTTTACCAGCATGTCACATGTGCAACAAGGGGGGGGGGGGGGGGGGGTGGATCCTAGACCACCTTTACTCCACACACAGAGATGCATGCAAAGCTCTCCCCCGCCCTCCATTTGGCAAATCTGACCATAATTCTATCCTCCTGGCTCCTGCTTACAAGCAAAAACTAAAGCAGGAAGTCCCAGTGACTCTCTCAATACGGAAGTGGTCAGACAACGGGGATGCTACATTACAGGACTGTTTTGCTAGCGCAGACTGGAATATGTTCCGCGATTCATCCAATGGCATTGAGGAATACACCACCTCAGTCATTTGTTTCATCAATAATTGCATCGATGATGTCGTCCCCACAGTGTCTGTACGTATATATCTCAACCAGAAGCCATGAATTACAGGTAACATCCACATCGAGCTAAAGGCTAGAGCTGCCGCTTTCAAGGAGTGGGAGACTAATCCAGACAAGAAATCCCGCTATGCACTCAGACGAACCATCAAACAAGCAAAGCGTCAATACAGGATTAACCCTTTCATGTGTTCCAAATATCTCAAACGGTCGCCCCAGCGTGAGTTTTTTTATGCACGTGATGTTAGAACGTTCTCTCCATTCCAGAATGTGATTGTTACGTAACAGTACATTTAATCCACGCTCAATTTTAAATTATTTTCTAACAAGTTTTTTATTTTCTAATAACAGTTTGAATTGAGGTGTGTTCCGCCTCATTCATTCACATAAAAGTAGTCATTTTTACTTTTGCGGACCAATTACTTTTTGTTGACATTTCTGACCCGGACAGAATTCCCCAAACACAGTTCAAGTCTGCAGACATTTGCTCATCTTCTGTCCTGCATACATGTGTTCACATTTTCCGTCTGTTGCCTGCATCGCAATCAAAGTTGTTTTCGTTACAAATAATTACTTTGGAAATGTGTGCGTTTCTATCAAAGTAAGTGCCATATTACGTTGTAATACTTTCTGCATGTCGCGTTATGTCGTTTCTACTGTAGCATAATGTTTTTGTGTATATTCCTTATAACCATGGACACACGATGTAACGTTACTCATTTCATAACCTTTATGGTGTTATACTCAATGCTTAGGTAGCTAGCTACATTCTTCTATTAGCCCTGGAAAACAATGCTAATTGAGTCAGAGAAGTATTAGCATGTGTTGTATTTTGAAGCTACCCTGGCCTTATGACTCCCAAGTGGCACAGCGTCTCAGTGCTAGAGGTGTCACTACAGACACCGATGTTCAAATCCAGAATGCGTTTCTATCAAAGTAAGTGCCTTATTCCATTATAATAGTTTCTGTGTCATGTTATACCGTTTCTAATGTAGCTCACTGTGTGTATGGAGCAAATATATATATTTGTGTATATTCCTTATAACCGCGGACACGCGAGGTAACGTTACTCATGTCATAACCTTTATGGTGTTATATTCAATCGTGCTTATGTAGCTAGTTACATTCTTATATTAGCTCTGTAAAACAATGCTAGTTGCGTCAGAAGTAGTGGCTTATTGTATTTTGAAGCTACCCTGGAAAAATTGAAAAATATCTTATACCACTTGGTCGTTTTCTGAGTGCATTCCACAAAGCTGTTTATCATGTCCGCCTTATCCACTGCCCCCATTTTGAGGTTATAGTCAAGCACGCAGTCTGGTTTGATGTTTCTCTCTCCCGTCAGGTGGTCCACCTTCCCTGTGGCCGACATGGTTGCTGTATGGACAGTGGAGAGGACATGGATGTCTCGTTTGTCATGGCACTTTACTACCAGCTGTTGACATTTCTTATTTTGTATAACGGGTCATTTAGGATGGCAGTAGCGTTGTTGATGAAATGCAGTCATAGCAACAGAACTAGGAAGCAGTATTGGGAAAAGAGGGTGGCAAAGAAGGGAGTTGCAAACATAGGATCTCTGCTCAATTATTCACTTAGGGAGTTCTTCTTTACTATCTCCATGAGAAGGACTGTCACCAGGAAGGTATACAGTCGTGGCCAAAAGTTTTGAGAATGACACAAATATTAATTTTCACAAAGTCTGCTGCCTCAGTTTTTATATGATGGCAATTTGCATATACTCCAGAATGTTATAAAGAGTGATCAGATGAATTGCAAAGTCCAAAGTAATTTGCCATGCAAATGAACTGAATCCCAAAAAACATTTCCACTGCATTTCAGCCCTGCCACAAAAGGACCAGCTGACATCATGTCAGTGATTCTCTCGTTAACACAGGTGTGAGTGTTGATGAGGACAAGGCTGGAGATCACTCTGTCATGCTGATTGAGTTTGAATAACAGACTGGAAGCTTCAAAAGGAGGGTGGTGCTTGGAATCATTGTTCTTCCTCTGTCAATCATGGTTACCTGCAAGGAAACACGTGCCGTCATCATTGCTTTGCACAAAAACGGCTTCACAGGCAAGGACATTGCTGCCAGTAAGATTGCACCTAAATCAATAATTTATCAGATCATCAAGAACTTCAAGGAGAGCGGTTCAATTGTTGTGAAGAATGCTTCAGAGTGCCCAACAAAGTCCAGCAAGCGTCAGGACTGTTTCCTAAAGTTGATTCAGCTGCGGGATCGGGGCACCACCAGTACAGAGCTTACTCAGGAATGGCAGCAGGCAGGTGTGAGTGCATCTGCATGCACAGTGAGGTGAAGACTTTTGGAGGATGGCCTGGTGTCAAGAAGGGCAGCCACAAGAAGAATCCACTTCTCTCCAGGAAAAACATCAGGGACAGACTGACATTTCACAAAAGGTACAGGGATTGGACTGCTGAGGTATGGGGTAAAATCGTTTACTCTCATGAATCCTCTTTCCGATTGTTTGGGGCATCCGGAAAAAAGATTGTCCGGAGAAGACAAGGTGAGCGCTACCATCAGTCCTGTGTCATGCCAACATTAAAGCATCCTGAAACCATTCATGTGTGGGGTTGCTTCTCAGCCAAGGGAGTGGGCTCACTCACAATTTTGCCTAAGAACACAGGTATGAATAAAGAATGGTACCAACACATCCTCCGAGAGCAACTTCTCCCAACCATCCAGGAACAGTTTGGTGACGAACAATGCCTTTTCCAGCATGATGGAGCACCTTGCCATAAGGCAAAAGTGATAACTGAGTGGCTCGGGGAACAAAACATAAATATTTTGGGTCCATGGCCAGGAAACTTCCCAGACCTTAATCCCATTGAGAACTTGTAGTCAATCCTCAAGAGGTGGGTGGACAAACAAAAACCCACAAATTCTGCCATACTCCAAGCATTGATTATGCAATAATGGGCTGCCATCAGTCAGGATGTGGCCCAGAAGTTACAGTGCCTTGCGAAAGTATTCGGCCCCCTTGAACTTTGCGACCTTTTGCCACATTTCAGGCTTCAAACATAAAGATATAAAACTGTATTTTTTTGTGAAGAAACAACAACAAGTGGGACACAATCATGAAGTGGAACGACATTTATTGGATATTTCAAACTTTTTTAACAAATCAAAAACTGAAAAATTGGGCGTGCAAAATTATTCAGCCCCTTTACTTTCAGTGCAGCAAACTCTCTCCAGAAGTTCAGTGAGGATCTCTGAATGATCCAATGTTGACCTAAATGACTAATGATGATAAATACAATCCACCTGTGTGTAATCAAGTCTCCGTATAAATGCACCTGCACTGTGATAGTCTCAGAGGTCCGTTAAAAGCGCAGAGAGCATCATGAAGAACAAGGAACACACCAGGCAGGTTCGAGATACTGTTGTGCAGAAGTTTAAAGCCGGATTTGGATACAAAAAGATTTCCCAAGCTTTAAACATCCCAAGGAGCACTGTGCAAGCGATAATATTGAAATGGAAGGAGTATCAGACCACTGCAAATCTACCAAGACCTGGCCGTCCCTCTAAACTTTCAGCTCATACAAGGAGAAGACTGATCAGAGATGCAGCCAAGAGGCCCATGAACACTCTGGATGAACTGCAGAGATCTACAGCTGAGGTGGGAGACTCTGTCCATAGGAAGACAATCAGTCGTATATTGCACAAATCTGGCCTTTATGGAAGAGTGGCAAGAAGAAAGCCATTTCTTAAAGATATCCATAAAAAGTGTTGTTTAAAGTTTGCCACAAGCCACCTGGGAGACACACCAAACATGTGGAAGAAGGTGCTCTGGTCAGATGAAACAAAAATTGAACTTTTTGGCAACAATGCAAAACGTTATGTTTGGCGTAAAAGCATCACAGCTGAACACACCATCCCCACTGTCAAACATGGTGGTGGCAGCATCATGGTTTGGGCCTGCTTTTCTTCAGCAGGGACAGGGAAGATGGTTAAAATTGATAGGAAGATGGATGGAGCCAAATACAGGACCATTCTGGAAGAAAACCTGATGGAGTCTGCAAAAGACCTGAGACTGGGACGGAGATTTGTCTTCCAACAAGACAATGATCCAAAACATAAAGCAAAATCTACAATGGAATGGTTCAAAAATAAACATATCCAGGTGTTAGAATGACCAAGTCAAAGTCCAGACTGAATCCAATCGAGAATCTGTGGAAAGAACTGAAAACTGCTGTTCACAAATGCTCTCCATCCAACCTCACTGAGCTCGAGCTGTTTTGCAAGGAGGAATGGGAAAAAATGTCAGTCTCTCGATGTGCAAAACTGAGAGAGACATACCCCAAGCGACTTACAGCTGTAATCGCAGCAAAAGGTGGCGCTACAAAGTATTAACTTAAGGGGGCTGAATAATTTTGCACGCCCAATTTTTCAGTTTTTGATTTGTTAAAAAGTTTTAAATATCCAATAAATGTCATTCCACTTCATGATTGTGTCCCACTTGTTGTTGATTCTTCACAAAAAAATACAGTTTTATATCTTTATGTTTGAAGCCTGAAATGTGGCAAAAGGTCGCAAAGTTCAAGGGGGCCGAATACTTTCGCAAGGCACTGTAATTGACAGCAAGCCAGGGCGGATTGCAGAGGTCTTGAAAAAGAAGGGTCAACACTGCAAATATTGACTATTTGCATCAACTTCATGTAATTGTCAATTAAAGCCTTTGACACTTATAATTCAGTATTCCATAGTAACATCTGACAAAAATATCTAAAGACACTGAAGCAGCAAACTTTGTGGAAATTAATATCAAATCAAATGTATTTATATAGCCCTTCGTACATCAGCTGATATCTCAAAGTGCTGGACAGAAACCCAGCCTAAAACCCCAAACAGCAAGCAATGCAGGTGTAGAAGCACGGTGGCTAGGAAAAACTCCCTAGAAAGGCCAAAACCTAGGAAGAAACCTAGAGAGGAACCAGGCTATGAGGGGTGGCCAGTCCTCTTCTGGCTGTGCCGGGCGGAGATTATAATAGAACATGGCCAAGATGTTCAAATGTTCATAAATGACCAGCATGGTCAAATAGTAATAATCACAGGCAGAACAGTTGAAACTGGAGCAGCAGTACAGCCAGGTGGACTGGGGACAGCAAGTAGTCATCAGGCCAGGTAGTCCTGAGGCATGGTCCTAGGGCTCAGGTCCTCCAAGAGAGAGAGAAAGAAAGAGAGAAAGAGAGAATTAGAGAGAGCATACTTAAATTCACACAGGACACCGGATAAGACAGGAGAAGTACTCCAGATATAACAAACTGACCCTAGCCCCCAGACACAAGCTACTGCAGCATAAATAATGGAGGCTGAGACAGGAGGGATCAGGAGACACTGTGGCCCCATCCAATGATACCCCCAGACAGGGCCAAACAGGAAGGATATAACCCCACCCACTTTGCCAAAGCACAGCCCCCACACCACGAGAGGGATATCTTCAACCACCAACTTACTATCCTGAGACAAGGCCGAGTATAGCCCACAAAGATCTCCGCCACGGCACAGCCCAAGACAGGAAGATCACATCAGTGACTCAACCCGCTCAAGTGATGCACCCCTCCTAGGGGCGGCATGAAAGAGCACCAGTAAGCCAGTGAGTCAGCCCCTGCAATAGGGTTAGAGGCAGAGAATCACAGTGGAAAGAGGGGAACCGGCCAGGGAGAGACAGCAAGGGCGGTTCGTTGCTCCAGAGCCTTTCCGTTCACCTTCACACTCCTGGGCCAGACTACACTCAATCATATGACCCACTGAAGAGATGAGTCTTCAGTAAAGACTTAAAGGTTGAGACCGAGTTTCTGAGGGAAACGGGTACAAAAGTATCTATATCCACAGTAAAACTAGTCCTATATCGACATAACCTGAAAGGCCACTAAGCAAGGAAGAAGCCCCTGCTCCAAAATCGCCATTAAAAAGCCAGACTACAGTTTGCAACTGCACATGGTGACAAAGATCGTACTTTCTGGACAAATGTCCTCTGGTCTGATGAAACAAAAATAGAACTGTTTGGCCATAATGACCATCGCTGTGTTTGGAGGAAAAAGGGGGAGGCTTTTGCAAGCCGAAGAACACCATCCCAACCGTGAAGCACGGGAGTGACTGCATCATGTTGTGGGGGTGCTTTGCTGCAGGAGGGACTGGTACACTTCACAAAATAGATAGTATCATGAGGTAGGAAATGTATTTGGATATAATGAAGCAACATCTCAAGACATCAGTCAGGAAGTTAAAGCTTGGTCGCAAATGGGTCTTCCAAATGGACAATGACCCCAAGCATACTTCCAAAGTTGTGGCGAAATGGCTTAAGGACAACAAAGTCAAGGTATTGAAGTGGCCATCACAAAGCCCTGACCTCCTTGCGTGTGCGAGCAAGGATGCCTACAAACCTGACTCAGTTACACCAGCTCTGTCAGGAGGAATAGGCCTAAATTCACCCAACTTATTGTGGGAAGCTTGTGGAAGGATACCCAAAATGTTTGATCCAAGTTAAACAATTGAAAGGCAATGCTACCAAATACTAATTGAGTGTATGTAAACTTCTGACTCACTGGGAATGTGATGAATAAATAAAATATTAAATAAATAACTCTCAACTATTATTCTGACATTTCACATTCTTAAAATTAACTGACCTAAGACACAAAATGTTTACTATGATTAAATGTCAGGAATTGTGAAAAACTGAGTCTAAATGTATTTGGCTAAGGTGTATGTAAACTTCCGACTTCAACTGTAATAGGCATTTTCCGAGGAAAGCCCATAAAATTGTCAGAGACTCCAGTCACCCAAGTTATAGACTGTTTTCTCTGCTACCTGCATGGCAAGCGGTACCGGAGCACCAAGGACCAAAGGACCAAAAGGCTCCAACAGCTTCTACCCCCAAGCCATAAGACTGCTGAACAATTAGTATAATCGCCACTGGACAATTTACATTTACAATTTACACTCCCTTTTGTACATGTCGTGGCAGAATCAGAATTCTTTAGGTAACATTTATAAAACATATGTTTTATTAATTTTCATAAGCATGCTTATGTGGGGAAAAAATACTTGGGCCCAGAGAGGGGAGAGGTCGGGTTAGTCTTATCTGTGAATGTGTCTGTAAACTATTCCTAAACCATGTGAAGGGATGGTGTGATTAATGGGGAACCAGTTAGGTGGCTCCACAATGTCTGTGTGCCAGTCACATCTCTCTGTAAGCTTGTCCAGGAGGGTGTGTATTTGAGATATGCCATTGGATGAGGTCATGTTCTGGGTCCTAAGTGGTACCAAGAACGAGATAAGAGCTTTGGTTTAGGAGACCAAACTGAACAATAATTTATAGCTAATGCTATAAATTATGGGATACTCCTTTTTCTGGTAAAAGGTTATTTGTATGATGTTCCTAAGATCTGTTATTCGTCATGTGACTTTTGATGGGTGTGTCTTGGCTATAAATGATACTAAGGACTGTTTGTAAGGACTCTCAGAGAATTCATTTATGACACTGAATTGATCTGAGAGTCACAGGGTTGTGATGAAGCTCATATAATTAAAGATGGACTTTATGATAACTCTGACTTGTGTGTGGTTTGTTCTCTCATGATTTGGTAATACAGGAAATTTCCACGACATACACTACTACTACTCACTGTTCGTTTGTTACCTATGCATAGCCACTTCGACCCCACCTACATGTACAGATTACCTCAACTAGCCTGTACCACGCACACTGACTCTGTACTGGTGCCCCCTTTATATAGCCTCCTTATTGTTATTCTTATTGTGTTACTTTTTATTATTACATTTTATTTTAGTCTACTTGGTAAATATTTTTTTCTTCTTTAACTGCACTGTTGGTTAAGGGCTTGTAAGTAAGCATTTCACGGTAAAGTCTACACTTGTTGTATTTGCCGCATGTGACAAAGTTTGATTTGATTTGGGTGGTGGGGGTAGGAGAAAAGTCTGTTTGGGAATCTCCATAGGGGGAGCTGCAGGGGGGAGAAGTGAATGCAACAGTAAAAAATAATGATAATATCATAGATCACGTGTTTCGGACAAAGCGAAACAGGCATCGGCACACTGCTTCGAAGAACACTGCTTAGCAATTTCGATGCATGCCTCGGAAGCTCTGGCATTAAACGTAACATCACTAGTTTTTCATGCTCAACAGTTTCCCGTGTGTATCAACAATGGTCCACCACCCAAAAGAAATCCAGCCAACTCGACACAACTGTGGGAAGCATTTGAGTCAACATGGGCCAGCATCCCTGTGAAAAGCTTTCAACATCTTGTATAGCCCATCGAATTGAGGCTGTTCTGACAGCAAAGGAGGATGCAACTTAATATTAGGAAGGTGTTCCTAATGTATTGTAGGCTACACTCAGTGTTTGTGATCGTATACAAATGTAAGCAAGGTTTGAAATGATTGTTTATGTGAAATAGTATCTGTTTACGGTCAATTTGCAGACTACAAATGATTTGTCATTATGTTCCAGCCCCCTGACCATCCACTCAACAACAAAAATCGTCCCGCTGCTGAACCTGATGTAATTGAATGCCATGTATTCACAATGTAATTGGGTTCCATGTAATGTTAGCTTTTGAAGGTTTGGACTTACAGTACATAATCAGGGCTGTATCGTGTTACCACAAGTTAGTAACTTTTTTGGAGCACATTCTAAATTAACCTGTAAGTGTGTGGCTACTTTGTTTTTAATACTTTAAGAGTCTTGATTCGTGCATTTAATTTAAACTAGAGATGTTTTTTTGCACGGGCTCCGTCTCAATCCACCGCATCCGCCTATGTTAGCCTTCCGCATCTGTGGTGGAAGGTGGCCCAGCTACAGCTGTGTTTGTCAGACCATTGAAAGGTGTCTATGCCACATGTCATGATGACAGACACCTGTCTTGATCAATGAGAGAAGACTTGAAATAGACAAGATGGCAGCGTACAAATTGTTGGATTACTTAATGGAGCAAAAAAAGTAACTGAGTGTTTTCTAAATTCAAACAGACCCCCTTGCAACTGGACACAGACATTTTATGAGACTCCTTTTTCCACAAATTGAGGATGACAGCATCGCCAAGGTTGGTGGAAAATTCGGTTCTACACCAAACAGTACCTTTCCTGGAACTCCCAGTAATGGATACCAAAAATCTTTGGATAAATTACATTATGTGGTGTAAAAATCTGTAGCTAAGAGCACTGGTTATCAGCAGATGATGGGAGAGGTGGTCATGATGAAATTGTCATTCCAACTGCTATTCATCTCCTCTTGAGTAATCTTCTGCTTGTTCAATCCATCGAGAGGGATACAGTTCACGGGATACACTTCTGCTACAATGACACACGCTGGCAAAGGAATTCTGTCTCTCTCCAAGAATACAATCCAGAAAGAAGCCCAGGCACCACACAGTGTTATCTGTAAGGCAAAAAATATATAATAAATTATACTCCACAGTTTGAATGACAGTTGAACTGTGTCAGCGTAACCCCATTAGGACAGACTAGTTGAACATGCGTACATGTGCATAGGCACATAGATTACATTTAGAACAATATCTAGCCTAATATAAATATGGCATAACCCTCAACATTTGCACAGTGACCAGACTGTACAAATGTACATAGGTAGGCAGACAGTATCTAGCTACAGCCATGTCTAACTGCATGCTTAGGCAAATACTTTTTATAGTAAAACCAGTTTATCAGTTGTAGAGATTTACAACAGTTAAATGGTTGTATTGTTTCTCCTCACTCTTAGTCAATTTAGCTTGCTGGATAGCCAATAATTGTTATTTACATCTGTTTGGAATATTATCTAGCATCACGCCTTTCTACAATCTTCGAAAGCCAAGTTAACAAACAGATCACCGACCATTTTGAACCTCACCGTATCTTCTCCACTATGCAATCTGGTTTCCGAGCTGGTCATGGGTGCACCTCAGTCACGCTCAAGGTTCTAGAGGATATTGTAACCGCCATCGATAAAAGACTGTACTGTGCAGCAGTCTTCATCGACCTGGCCAAGGCTATCGACTCTGTTAATCACCACATTCTTATCGGCAGACTCAATAGCCTTGGCTTCTCAAATGACTTCCTCGCCTGGTTCACCAACTACTTCTCAAATAAAGTTCAGTGTGTCAAATCGAGGGCCTGTTGTCCGGACCTCTGGCAGTCTCTATGCGGGTGCCACAGGGTTCAAGTCTCGGACCGACTCTTTTCTCTGTATATATCAATGATGTCGCTCTTGCTGCTGATGATTCTTTGATCCACCTCTATGCAGACGACACAATTCTGTATACATCTGGCCCTTCTTTGGACACTGTGCTAACAACCCTCCAAACGAACTTCAACGCCATACAACACTCCTTCCGTGGCCTCCAACTGCTTTTAAGTGCTAGTAAAACTAAGTGCATGCTCTTCAACCGATTGCTGCCCGCACCCTCCCTCCCGACTAGCATCATTACTCTGGACAGTTCTGACTTAGAATATGTGGACAACTACAAATACCGAGGTGTCTGGTTAGACTGTAAACTCTGCTTCCAGACTCAGATTAAGCATCTCCAATCCAAAAATAAATCTAGAATCGGCTTCCTATTTCTCAACAAAGCCTCCTTCACTCATGCTGCCAAACATACCCTCGTAAACCTGACCATCCTACCGATCCTTGACTTTTGCGATGTAATTTACAAAATAGCCTCCAACCCTCTACTCAGCAAACTGGATGTAGTCTATCACAGTGCCATCTGTTTTGTCACCAAAGCCCCATATACTACCGACCACTGCGACCTGTATGCTCTCGTTGGCTGGCCCTAACTACATATTCGTCACCAAACCCACCGGCTCCAGGTCATTAATAAGTCTTTGCTAGGTAAAGCCCAGCCTTATCTCAGCTCACTGTAGCATGCACTATATATATAGTGCGTGCTACAGGTATATTTCAGGTCATATTTCACTGGTCATCCCCAAAGCCAACACTTCCTTTAGCCGCCTTTCCTTCCAGTTCTCTGCTGCCAATGACTGGAACGAATTGCAAAAATCCCTGAAGCTGGAGTCTTATATCTCCCTCTCTAACTTTAAGCATCAGCTGTCAGAGCAGCTTACCGATCACTCTACCTATACACAGCCAATCTGTAAATAGCACACCCAACTACCTCATCCCCATATTGTTACTTACCCTCTTGCTCTTTTGCACTCCAGTATCTCTACTTGCACATCATCATCTGCACATCTATTACTCCAGTGTTAATGCTAAATTGTCATTTTTTTGCCTCTATGGCCTATTTATTGCCTACCTCCCTGCTCTTCTATATTTGCACACACTGTACATAGATTTTTCTATTGTGTTATTGCCTATACGTTTGTTCATGTGTAACTCTGAGTTGTTGTTTTTGTCGCACTGCTTTGTTTTATCTTGGCCAGGTCACAGTTGTAAATGAGAACTTATCAACTGGGCTACCTGGTTAAACGAAGGCGAAATAAAACAAATCGAAATAAATTCCTATGATTTTTAAATGTATCCATGGTCATAATCATAACCAATGTCAATTATGTTACATAGCTAGCTAGTAAAACTATGTACAGTTGCTGATGTTACACATTTGCTAAAAAGTTACAAACGGGAGGCCTGGTGCATAGTGACAAGTTAGCCGGTGCCAGGCTAACTAGCTAACCAACTCCAGTCATGCTAATGTTGGCTGGTTAACCTAGCTTTAGGTGGCTGGTTGTAACGTTAAAGCTTGCTGTTTAGTAGCCATATCTACGACTTTAAAGAGAAGAGGTTTTACAATCGAGATACAATAGATCTGATTGTAAAACCTCTTCTACTTTTAGTATGAAACGTGTGGTTGAATGTCACCATGTAGCAAACAAATTGCTACATCTTCGATTTCAAGTTGATGATAGGAATTACTTGAAGCCATTACAGTATCCTTCTGTAAACCCTGACGAAGGGTATAAGCCCATTGGTTTTACTGTTAACAATAAATAATCACTTTATCAACTTCCACTGTCCTCCAAGAGTTGCTGAATTCTGTCTCTTCACTTCAGTTAGTTTTGGTATGAGAGAAGGTGGCCTATCATTAATGAATGCCCCAGGGGATAATAAATACTCTTATTATTTTAGAAAAAACAATACAACCTGACAAGATAGAAAAGTGTTTATTAGTCCTTTGAACATGTAGTTTGAGCCGTTGTGAATCTAGACTTGATTCTTTCTATTTGTTCATGCATAGGCAAACCATTGCTAAATGGAGCCAGTAGATGGCAATAGACACCTTTGTGCTTCATTGCATGCTCCGGAGCTTGTTGATTCAAATGGAAAAGTGCATTTACAACCATTTACTACATGGAAGCAGTAGGATGCCACTGAGTGCTGCGACTCATTCTCAGTTGGATAGGATGTTTGAGTACTCGCCATGTGAAGAAGGGGATTCGATTAAGGTGCGCTGGGTTGAACCGGGCTATGTCCCATCACGTGACCAGGCAAAGCCGGTGAGGGATGCGAGCCCTGCTTAAATTAAATGGTAATCTGCGCCACTCAGCCATATTGTAAATAATGCAACAATTTCTATAAAATATATATTTGAATTTTAAAAACCTGTTTTCATTGGGAATGCAGATTAAGCGTTTTTATAAAATAAAAAATAAAAAATTCGCATGTGAAAACACGGAATCCTACTCATTACTCCACGTGCTGAACCTACGTCACTTGTGTTTTGAGCCGACAGAGCGAGGCTACTCAGTTCTTTATTTTACTCTTATACACTGCTCAAAAAAATAAAGGGAACACTAAAATAACACATCCTAGATCTGAATGAATGAAATATTCTTATTAAATACTTTTTCTTTACATTGTTGAATGTGCTGACAACAAAATCACACAAAAATTATCAATGGAAATCAAATTTATCAACCCATGGAGTTCTGGATTTGGAGTCACTCAAAATTAAAGTGGAAAACCACACTACAGGCTGATCCAACTTTGATGTAATGTCCTTAAAACAAGTCAAAATGAGGCTCAGTAGTGTGTGTGGCACGTGCCTGTATGACCTCCCTACAACGCCTGGGCATGCTCCTGATGAGGTGGCGGATGGTCTCCTGAGGGATCTCCGCCCAGACCTGGACTAAAGCATCCGCCAACTCCTGGACAGTCTGTGGTGCAACGTGGCGTTGGTGGATGGAGCGAGACATGATGTCCCAGATGTGCTCAGTTGGATTCAGGTCTGGGGAACGAGCGGGTCAGTCCATAGCATCAATGCCTTCCTCTTGCAGGAACTACTGACACACTCCAGCCACACGAGGTCTAGCATTGTCTTGCATTAGGAGGAACCCAGGGCCAACCGCACCAGCATATGGTCTCACAAGGGGTCTGAGGATCTCATCTCGGTACCTAATGGCAGTCATGCTACCTCTGGCGAGCACATAGAGGCCCCCCAAAGAAACATGGAGGCCACCCCACACCATGACTGACCCACCGCCAAACCGGTCATGCTGGAGGATGTTGCAGGCAGCAGAACGTTCTCCACGGATTCTCCAGACTCTGTCACGTCTGTCACATGTGCTCAGTGTGAACCTGCTTTCATCTGTGAGGAGCACAGGGCGCCAGTGGCGAATTTGCCAATCTGGTGTTCTCTGGCAAATGCCAAACTGACCGTTTGAGCAGACACATGCACATTTGTGGCCTGCTGAAGGTCATTTTGCAGGGCTCTGGCAGTGCTCCTCCTGCTCCTCCTTGCACAAAGGCGGAGGTAGCGGTCCTGCTGCTGGGTTGTTGCCCTCCTACGGCCTCCTCCACGTCTCCTGATGTACTGGCCTGTCTCCTGGTAGCGCCTCCATGCTCTGGACACTACGCTGACAGACACAGCAAACCTTCTTGCCACAGCTCGCATTGATGTGCCATCCTAGATGAGCTGCAGTACCTGAGCCACTTGTGTGGGTTGTAGACTCCGTCTCATGCTACCACTAGAGTGAAAGCACCGCCAGCATTCAAAAGTGACCAAAACATCAGCCAGGAAGCATAGGAACTGAGAAGTGGTCTGTGGTCACCACCTGCAGAACCACTCCTTTATTGGGGGTGTCTTGCTAACTGCCTATAATTTCCACCTGTTGTCTATTCCATTTGCACAACAGCATGTGACATTTATTGTCAATCAGTGTTGCTTCCTAAGTGGACAGTTTGATTTCACAGAAGTGTGATTGACTTGGAGTTACATTGTGTTGTTTAAGTGTTCCCTTTATTTTTTTGAGCAGTGTATTATTTATTACCTATGCTGATGTCTAGTCACTTTACCCTGCACGTACATATCTACATCAAATACCTTGTACCCCTGCACATTGATCTGGTACTGGGACTCCCTGTATATAGCTCCATTCTTGTGTATTTTATTCCTCTTGTGTTACTATTTTTCTTTTTATTATAATTTGTAACTCTATATCGTTGGGACGGGCTCGTACGCATGCATTTCACGGTAAAGTCTACACCAGTTGTATTCGGAGCATGTGACAAATAACATTTGATTTGATTCAGCTCACGACCGAATCCTGTTCACCCGGGTTAATTCATCTGGGGAATTAATATAATCCCCTCATTGGCACACACACACTCCATTGATACTGTATGTATGTAGTTGGTGAACTTTGTCAGGTGACTGTCTAGTTAAGGATTACTGTCTAGTGAAGGATTTAGCTTGAGGGAAACAAAAAAGGAAAATCCATGGTTATCGAGTCCTCTCCCAAACTCAGAGTGATATTGGGTAGATTAATTGGTTAAATCGTCACAGTGCTGGGGTGGGCTTCAGGGCTCTACTTTATACTATGGGGTGGTAAGTAGAGGAAGGAAGCAGCGGCTAAATGAACTGCTCTGGTCAGCAGATCTGGAGGAGAAACACGATGCGGCTTATACACTTTCATGTACTATGTACGCGAGTGATGATCTGCCACGAGTTTGCTTGCGTGTCGACCAGGAGAGCAGCTTTTCTCGGGATCGCCCCTTTGACGTGACGTGGAAAATAGCTGACAAAATGCATTGTAAAGATTTAGCCGACCACTAGATGGAGCCAGAGACACATTCATTCGACAGAGAATCCTGAGTGTCCTAGAACTGTCTAGTGTTTTGTGTTCTGACTTATAAAACGGTGTGAAATTAATAACATAAGTAATGTAAGCATATTGTCAGTAATTTTTGTGCCCAAAATCAGGCTCTGTAGACTTAAGAGGTTAAGTCATGGGCCTTACCTGGGTTTTTGAGGAGCCACAGAGGGCTGATTATTTGATAGGGAATTATAACACATGACGTGAGGTTGTCAGAGAGTGCGGCAGTGTGCCTCTACCTTTCTCTTGGCCCCTGAAAATAAACCTTCTCTGTGACTTACATAGCATTGACTTGTTTATAGCCAACTGTTAGGCTTATGTATGCATGCTTGGGTCAGTGCATGTCTGGCTATTCTCTAAAACCCCAAGCTTTCTCTTCTCAGAATAGTGTGGCTGGTTCTCTATATGGAAGAGAATGTTTACTGCATAGAACCACAGGAATGTTGGCATGTGTGGAGACTGGGAAAGGGGATACCTAGTCAGTTGCACAACTGCACACATTCAACTGAAATGTGTCTTCTGCATTTAACCCAACCCCACTGAATCAGCGAGGTGGGGGTGCTGCCTCAATCGACATCCACGTTTCCCGGGAGCAGATTTTTCCACCACTGCCCTCTGGGATTTGAACAAGCAATCTTTTAGTTACTGGCCCAACGCTCTTATCTGCTAGGCTACCTGCCTCCCTGGACAGTCTGTGTGTGTGTTGGGGTCACTGTTTTCAACGTCATAAATAGATGTACAAGTGCCCTTGCAACCTGTAGTAAAGCCAGTCCAGAGCTGTGTTGTGTCTGCTATGTATGCTTCCGATAAACAGAGGCTGGTTCCCTATTCTGAGAAGAGGAAGCTTGGGGTTTTAGAGAATAGCCAGACATGCACTGACCCAAGCATGCATACATAAGCCTACACTCTTAGAAAAAATATGTTATCTAGAACACTAAAAGTGTTCTTCAGCTATCTACATAGGAGAACCCTTGGAAGAACCCATTTTGGTTCCAGGGAGAACCTTTTCGGTTCCATGTAGAACCCTTTCCACAGAGGGCTCTACATGGAACCAAAAAGGTTTTCCTTTTTTCACTACACACAATATGCACTACACTGTGCATGCAACCCCACTTTGAGATACCGACCCCACCGTTACGCTTGTTTACACTGAGCTGCACTGAGGTCGGAACGCAATCATGGTTACATTAAAACACTGTTCCATTGAAGATTTAAATATTGCTAGTTTTCCTGGAAAACTGCCCTTTTCGTCCTCATGCTAGCTATCAGTAGCCACCTCAGACATTTTGGAATGGCAGTGTCAGCCAATCAGCACCTTTGTTGTTCAACATGAAGTGCTATTCCAAAATGGCTGAGGTGGCTACTGCTTTTCTGGGAAAACTAAAGCAGTATTTTAATCTTCTCGATGGAGCAGTGTGGATAAAGGTCAAATTTGGAGTACATTGGCGTATTCTATCCCTGCATTGAGGTATGTTTTCCGACCCATATCTCGCGCCGGCTCCACGGTGTCTTAATGCAACCATGATTGTGTTCCAACTTCAGTGCCGCTCAGTGTAAACAAACATAACGGTAGGGTCGGTATCTTCTGGCAACCCTTATATAAAGCTTTGCATATGGATACATTTAGAATCCATATGTACATTAATACATACTATTCATATAGTGTACATAGTTACACACTAGCCAAATGTTCAGCCTTCCACACTCTCAACGAAGTTATTCCTTGTTTCTCCGCTACCAGGTGAGCGATGATGATGTTTCTCAACTGAGCTTCTCCTTTTCTATCTCTGCCTCTCTGGTGTGGAGGCAGGGATGGATCTCAGACTGACAGTAGTGAGGAGAATATAAATAGTTCTGTAGTGATGCAGGTATGGGGGCTTTGATGGAGGAGCCACATCTGAGAAGACACAGGGGAACTGCCAATATTGGCACTGCACACACATCAGTAAATGTAAATTCCATACAACCTCACCCTTTTGTTGTGTACATACAGATAACTGGCAGAATAAAGGAAACACCACCAACATAAAGTGTCTTAATAGGGTTTTGGGCCACCACGAGCCAGAACAGCTTCAATGCACCTTGACATAGATTCTACAAGTGTCTGGAACTCTATTGGAGCGACACAATTCTTCCATGAGAAATTACATCATTTGGTGTTTTGTTGATGGGGGTGGAAAATGCTCTATCAGGCGCTGCTCCAGAATCTCCCATAAGTGTTCAATTAGTTTGAGATCTGGTGACTGACACACACACAAAACACATAATCCTACTCATTACTCCAACTGGCTAACCTACGTCCCTTTTGTTTTGAGCCGACTTCGCTGTCGGCCAGAATGGGGCACCTGGCTCACACTCGGTTACAAATTGAGTGCAATTAACGCTAACCCGGTTCACGCCCTGGGCATTAATAGAGTCCCCTCACTGGCACACACACCATTTAAACCCCTAATGACACGCCTCTTTCAAAGTCACAGATCTCTTCTTCTAGCCTTAGCATCCAAAATAATGGGCAACTGGGCATTTTTAAACATGACCCTAAGCATGATGGGATGTCAATTGCTTAATTAACTCAGGAACCACACCTGTGTGGAACCACCTGCTTTTAATAAACTTTATCTTTCATTTACTCAAGTGTTTCCTTTATTTTGGCAGCTACACGTACCTTTTACATGAACTTTTACACCTCAGTGGTGCGAAGAAGGTAAGACAAAGGGAGGCACTCGGTTGTCATCAGTGTTGGGAATTCTCATCCATATTTCCAAAGCAGTTTTGCTGCCATTGGGACTGTGCCTCCTTTACTGCAGACTGTTAACTCACCCAGTGTTCCTTTCTCAGCCAATGCAGCTTTTGCCATTCAAGCCTCTGCTGCTGCCACTGGTTGTACAACCCCCGATGCTACATTTTGCCCTTCTGTGCACCGTTGTGAATTTTACCCCAGTGGCCTAAAGGAGGTCTCGCTGTTCCCGTGACAATGCTTCAAATCAGGCTATTCCTCTTCTCTATTCCAGTATAGAGCATGTTCCCGTTCCTCAGTTTTTGTCATTGAAGAGTTACATGGAAATGTTTCCTATCATGATTCTGTCATTTGGCCTGGTGTGTTAATGTTTTCCATTTTCTGACTTCTCTAACTGTGTGTGTGTGAATGGAGGTGCAATGGCTCCTCCAGTATGACTCATGCTCTGATGTTCACAGCTCCACTTACTTAAAGGCTTGGCCTAAGCACATGGCTCCCAGACAACACACAATCTGACTTCATGTGCTGGCCTTCTCTCCTCCTCACTCACTTTCTCTCTTTAGCTCTTTCTCTCTCTCTTTATTTTCTCCCTAGCAACCCACCCATATGCCCCCTTTCTTTCTCTCTGTTGGTTTGAGGACAATAGCAGTCTTTTCCCCCCTGTAACTTATCAGTTCATAACCCATATTTGCTGAAACAGTGAACAAAGAGCAGGATTACTTTAAAGTTCCCTTCTGTCTTCTTTCTGTCACATTGTTTATCTCTCTCACACACACACTTTGGAACTATTTATAGTACAGTGGAAATATTTGTGGTTGAGATACTTTAACTTGGAATTCCTTACTTTTTGCATCAAGATTTTCAGTAAAAAATGCTTAGATATCATAAAGATGAAATCAATTTGAATGAAACAGTAAAGATAATATAATGGTACTAAAAAGATAGTATGATGGTGTGGATTAGGATGCATTAACTACGTCCCAGAGGAATAAACCAGATGAGATAGGCCTATTAGTGGAAAGATGAATATCAAGTTATCGTTGGAAAGGAATGAGTATGAGGACGGGCTTGGAGACTAAAATCCCTCTACAGTGCAGTGAGTGTACTCGACTCAATCCAATAGCAACTCGGCAACACAGCTACATAACACAGATCTGTTTACTACAGAGCATGTTAAAGCCTAGCTGTCAACCTGAACCTTAGAAGCCACGCTCACTCTTCTCTTTCACTTTAGTGCTGAGGACAAATCCTCTCACCACAGAGATGGGCCTGATACGCTCCCAAGCTTTTACAAGATAATCTCTGGTTTTGTTTACTTTGTGTTTATTTGCCCATGGCTGAACCTCCACCAGGTCAAGTAGAAGCAGTGTGTTTTGACAATAACTGAGATTATCATCTGAAGAACCTGGGTTTACAGGTTTAGTGGACCTCCTACTCTCTGCCTTAACTCCTGCTTAACCCCTCTCCCTGACTTGTGAAAGCCCCCCAGAAATATGTTGTGTGTTTCCCTTGTGCTGTTGACTGTCTGCCCTTCTGTGCACCATTGTGAACTTTACCCAGCGCAGATCCTCCCCCTGTCCTCATTGAACCCATGCCTCTGGAGCTGGAGGACACAGAGTCTTTTCTAAAAATAGAAATGTTCAATGTTCAAGTTTAATGGTTTCAAAGGCCTTATTTTGCCTTATCTGTCATGGTTATTTATTGGCTTGTAAAGTCGCACAATATCTTGGCCTTATGTTGTACCACAGTAACAACCAGTGAAATATCCCTATGTAATTATTACCCGATAGTAAAGACTGGCAGTTCTGCGGTACTTCCTACTTAAGCCTAACAACATTGTTTATGAATGCTACATAAGTTATTCCTTTATAGTTACCTTGGACTCTTGCCTACCTACAGGCAATTCCACAGTAACAGTGATGATGAGACTCCGATTCTTTTCCTTTTAAAATGTATGCCAAACAAAAAACAATGATTGCAAAGTTTAAAAAAACATACAACTCTATGCAAAAGGACTACTTTTAACAATTTCCACAGAAAAAGTTTACAATTACTGTTTTTTGGTTGACATGCATTTTAAAGGGAAACTTTGAGACTCATCATCACTCTGTTACAATGGAATCCCCCTAAGTAATGTAATGTTTTCCTAGTCTTGCATTTTATTTGTGTAAATATGATTTGTGAATATTACAAGTTAATGATTGATGCAGCTTATGATGGTGATCTGTATAACTAATTTCTACTCCTAGTTCCACAATCTTTTCAGCAATGTCACTAACAAAAATGATTACAAAGTTCAGCTAATGTACAGTACTACTACTTTTGAGAACACAAAGCAAGTTGTTTGATTCTTACAACCCATATGGTGGCACACACCAGCTGATCCATGACTTATTTGACTTGATGTCACCCCACCAGTTGGCCCGCCGCCTCCTCCCATGCCCTTGGCAGTGTGCTGAGCAGGCCCTGCTTTACTTAACCTCCCTGGCTCCAGTCAAGGTGTTACAGTAACACGTTGCGTAACGCTGCATGTGAGCTCCCAGTCACATGTGGCAGTCTCTTCCCCCTCCTCCCTGCCCTCCAGGTGTTTGGATTAGTGGAGTAAGGCAAGAGAAGAACAGAGGAGAGGGAGGAGGGCTGGCCTGTAAACTGGCTCTTCTCCTGTCCGTTTATAGGCCCCTCCTCCCTCACTACTCAAAGGTCCTCACACTTTATTGCTCTGTTTTTGTTAATGCTACTGTCATCACTTTTTCTTCTCTGTCCAGCGATGAGAGTGGCTGTTTGCACTTGGGACTGCTGTCTCTCTTAATCCAAGCTGAGACAGTTGCCGAGTCCTACTGACGATCTGTCAACAGATCAACAGGCACCTCACGTATGTTTTAGTGTCACTGCACCCTTTGACATTCTATGTAAGCTAACCAAACAGAAAGAGCTCATTTTGTCCTGGGGCTGTTCAGTCTCATTCTACAACCAGTAATATCATGTAATCCACCCCAACTCTGTGTGTGTCTTACTCTGTGGAGGATGTCCAGGAGAACAGTGCTCTCGTCTCAGTCATTTGATCCGTGTCTGTAAACAGATGAATGGACCTGTTGACACTAATCTACTGTATGAGGTAATGGAGTCAGTGACTTTGTAGTGGCACTCCTGAATGTCTGTCCTACTTAATTCACGTGGCATGGCCCATATTGAAACACACACTCAGTGCGAAACCTTTCGTGCCCGAATGCCAGAAGCCACTCTATGGCTTTATGAGAAGAGCACTGATTTCACCCCGCCACTTTGTTGTCAAACAAAGGCTCTGGGCTACTCATTAATTAATCAAATGTTGGAAGCTACCACAAGCCTACCTACCTTGTTGTGTGAGCAGGTATGTAATAGGGGAGCCAGTGCAGTATTGGTGGTGAGAGCAGGAGCTCAGTGGATTGTCTCTTGAGTGTGCCCCTGGCAGGTGGGCCTAGTGCTGCTGACACTCTGGAGGCCTGTGGGGACTCCCTCCCTGACTCACATGGGCATGTGAACATCCAGCTGCTCCACTTACACTACACCCTGCTCACTGGGCAGCACAGGGACAGACCGGCATGGCTGAACTAATGCAGCTTGCAAACAATTACATACTGAGTAGTACGCCTCATTAGCCACAGTAGTACATGGTATTTAAGTTACAAATATTTATGGTATAAGATGAAGAGACTGATTGATACAATAATGCCCATTACACAAGCATAAAGAAATAATGTGGATTTTTATTTATATGTAACGGCTGTTGGAAGGAGAGGACCAAGGTGCAGCGTGGTACGTGTTCATATTTATTAAACACTGAAATAACAAAGAGAACGAACAAAACTGAAACAGTTCTGTCTGGTGCAGACACAAATCAGAAAACAACTACCCACAAAAACCCTGTGGGGAAAAGCTACCTAAGTATGGTTCTCAATCAGAGACAACGATAGACAGCTGCCTCTGATTGAGAACCACACCCGCCAAACAACAAAGAAATACAAAACATAGAAAATGAACATAGAATGCCCACCCTAGTCACACCCTGGTCTAACCAAAATAGAGAATAAAAGCCTCTCTATGGCCAGGGCGTGACATTATAATCAAGGGTCTCATCCAAAGGTTTGATTCAGTCTACATAGAGCTGCTGTGTGTAGTCTGTGACTGTAGGCTAGATTGAGAAATAAAAATACTTTAACAAGTTACATTTCCTCCACTGCTACCACGCATGGCTCCCGGCAACCACATTAAAGACAAAGAAGACTGAAAGAAAAGTTATTTATGTAATTAACTCCTTTAATTTCCAGAGCGTGGTTCTTCAATGTTTTTCCCTTCATGTAACCACATGCTGCAGGCTGTGAGGAGAGCCAATGCAGATAGCATGACTGTGTGGCTGGTGAGAGGGAATGTAGGTCAGCGAGAAGGAGAGAGACTAGGGACACTTTCTGCTGAGAGACAGTTTTGTGTGAGGCCCAGAGACTGCCTGCCAGTGGCACAATAGCACAGATCCACATGGAGGCTCCCCTGGAATTCAGGCCCCCAGCCCGGGCCTTTGTGTTGGTCAGAGAGCCAGCCTCTGGATGGGATAAGATATCCTGCAAGATGTCAATCAGCATGATGTTCGTTGCACCTGCACTCACAGTGTTAGACTTAAAATGAATCATCCAGCGATCATACACTGTTTACCAAGGGAGAGGGCTACCGACGTTAAGGCTAATCTGAAGATGGTGCTGGCTAAAGCTAAAACTGGCGGGTGTAGAGAGTATAGAGATATTGTTATCCACGTCGGCACCAACGATGTTAAGCATGAAACAGTCAGAGGTCACCAAGCGCAACATCGCTTCAGCGTGTAAATCAGCTAGAAAGATGTGTCGGCATTGAGTAATTGTCTCTGGCTCCCTCCCAGTTAGGGGGAGTGATGAGCTCTACAGCAGAGTCTCACAACTCAATCGCTGGTTGAAAATTGTTTTCTACCCCTCCAAAAGATAGAATTTGTAGATAACTGTCCCTCTTTCTGGGACTCACCCACAAACAGGACCAAGCCTGGCCTGTTGAGGAGTGACGGACTCCTTCCTAGCTGGACGGGTGCTCTCATCTTATCTACAAACATAGACAGTGCTCTAACTCCCCTAGCTCCACAATGAAATAGGGTGCAGGCCAGGCAGCAGGCTATTAGCCAGCCTGCCAGCTTAGGGGAGTCTGCCACGAGCACAGTCAGTTTAGTCAGCTCGGCTATCCCATTGAGACCGTGTCTGTGCCTCGACCTAGGTTGGGCAAAACTAAACATGGCGGTGCTCGCCTTAGCAATCTCACTAGAATAAAGACCTTCTCCATTCCTGCCATTATTGAAAGAGATCGTGATACCTCACATCTCAAAATAGGGCTACTTAATGTTAGATCCCTCACTTCAAAGGCAGTTATAGTCAATGAACTAATCACTCAGCATAATCTTGATGTGATTGGCCTGACTGAAACATGGCTTAAGCATGATGAATTTACTGTGTTAAATGAGGCCTCACCTCCTGGTTACACTAGTGACCATATCCCCCGTGCATCCCGCAAAGACGGAGGTGTTGCTAACATTTACGATAGCAAATTTCAATTTACAAAAAATACCCTGACGTTTTCGTCTTTTGAGCTTCTAGTCATGAAATCTATGCAGCCTACTCAATCACTTTTTATAGCTACTGTTTACAGGCCTCCTGGGCCATATACAGCGTTCCTCACTGAGTTCCCTGAATTCCTATCGGACCTTGTAGTCATAGCAGATAATATTCAAATATTTGGAAAAGTCCACAGACCCACTCCAAAAGGCTTTCGGAGCCATCATCGACTCAGTGGGTTTTGTCCAACATGTCTCTGGACCTACTCATTGCCACAGTCATACTCTGGACCTAGTTTTGTCCCATGGAATAAATGTTGTGGATCTTAATGTTTTTCCTCATAACCCTGGACTATCAGACCACCATTTTATTACGTTTGCAATCGCAACAAATAATCTGCTCAGACCCCAACCAAGGAGCATCAAAAGTCGTGCTATAAATTCACAGACATCCCAAAGATTCCTTGATGCCATTCCAGACTTCCTCTGCCTACCCAAGGACGTCAGAGGACAAAAATCAGTTAACCACCTAACTGAGGAACTCAATTTAACCTTGCACAATACCCTAGATGCAGTTGCACCCTAAAAACGTAAAAAAATTGTCATAAGAAACTAGCTCCCTGGAATACAGAAAATACCCGAGCTCTGAAGCAAGCTTCCAGAAAATTGGAACGGAAATGGCGCCACACCAAACTGGAAGTCTTCCGACTAGCTTGGAAAGACAGTACCGTGCAGTATCGAAGAGCCCTCACTGCTGCTCGATCATCCTATTTTTCCAACTTAATTGAGGAAAATAAGAAAAATCCCAAATGTATTTTTGATACTGTCGCAAAGCTAACTAAAAAGCAGCATTCCCCAAGTGAAGATGGCTTTCACTTCAGCAGTAATAAATTCATGAACTTCTTTGAGGAAAAGATCATGATCATTTGAAAGCAAATTACGGACTCCTCTTTAAATCTGTGTATTCTTCCAAAGCTCAGTTGTCCACACCATTTTGCCAGGACAACTCTGCCAGGACAACTCTGCCAGAGTCTGCACAACTCTGCCAGGACCTAGGATCAAGGGAGACACTCAAGAGTTTTAGTACTACATCTCTTGACACAATGATGAAAATAATCATGACCTCTAAACCTTCAAGCTGCATACTGGACCCTATTCCAGCTAAACTACTGAAAGAGCTGCTTCCTGTGCTTGGCCCTCCTATGTTGAACATAATAAATGGCTCTATATCCACCGGATGTGTACCAAACTCACTAAAAGTGGCAGTAATAAAGCTTCTCATGAAAAAGCCAAACCTTGACCCAGAAAATATAAAAAACTATCAGCCTATATCGAATCTTCCATTCCTCTCTAAGATTTTAGAAAAAGACGTTGCGCAGCAACTCACTGCCTTCCTGAAGACAAACAATGTATACGAAATGCTTCAGTCTGGTTTTAGACCCCATCATAGCACTGAGACTGCACTTGTGAAGGTGGTAAATGACCTTTTAATGGCATCAGACCGAGGCTCTGCATCTGTCCTCGTGCTCCTAGATCTTAGTGCTGCTTTTGATACCATCGATCACCACATTCTTCTGGAGAGATTGGAAACCCAAATTGGTCTACACGGACCAGTTCTGGCCTGGTTTAGATCTCATCTGTCTGAAAGATGTCAATTTGTCTCTGTGAATGGTTTGACCTCTGACAAATCAACTGTCAATTTTGGTGTTCCTCAATGTTCTGTTTTAGGACCACTATTGTTTTCACTATATATTTTACCTCATGGGGATGTCATTCGAAAATATAATGTTAACTTTCACTGCTATGCGGATGACACACAGCTGTACATTTCGATGAAACATGGTGAAGCCCCAAAATTGCCCTCGCTAAAAGCCTGTGTTTCAGACATAAGGAAGTGGATGGCTGCAAACGTTCTACTTTTAAGCTCGGACAAAACAGAGATGCTTGTTCTAGGTCCCAAGAAACAAAGAGATCTTCTGTTGAATCTGACAATTAATCTTGATGCTTGTACAGTCGTCTCAAATAAAACTGTGAAGGACCTCGGCGTTACTCTGGACCCTGATCTCTCTTTTGACGAACATATCAAGACTGTTTCAAGGACAGCTTTTTTCCATCTACGTAACATTGCAAAAATCCGAAACTTTGTGTCCAAAAATGATGCAGAAAAATGAATCCATGCTTTTGTTACTTCTAGGTTAGACTACTGCAATGCTCTACTTTCCGGCTACCTGGAAAAAGCACCAAATAAACTTCAGTTTGTCCTAGATACGGCTGCTAGAATCCTGACTAGAACCAACAAATCTGATCCTATTACTCCAGTGCTAGCCTCTCTACACTGGCTTCTTGTTAAGGCAAGGGATGATTTTCAAGGTTTTACTGCCAACCTACAAAGCATTACATGGGCTTGCTCCTACCTATATCTTTCCGATTTGGTCCTGCCGTACATACCTACACGTACGCTACGGTCACAAGACGCAGGCCTCCTAATTGTCCCTAGAATTTCTAAGCAAACAGCTGGAGGCAGGGCTTTCTCCTATAGAGCTCAAATTTTATGGAATGGTCTGCCTACCCATGTGAGAGACGCAGACTTGGTCTCAACCTTTAAGTCTTTACTAAAGACTCATCTCTTCAGTGGGTCATATGATTGAGTGTAGTCTGGCCCAGGAGTGTGAAGGTGAATGGAAAGGCTCTGGAGCAACGAACCGCCCTTGCTGTCTCTGCCTGGCCGATTCTCCTCTCTCCACTGGGATTCTTTGCCTCTAACCCTATTAGAGGGGCTGAGTCACTGGCTTACTGGTGCTCTTCCATGCCGTCCCTAGGAGGGGTGCGTCACTTGAGTGGGTTGAGTCGCTGACATGGTCATCCTGTCTGGGTTGGCGCCCCCCCCTTGGGTTGTGCGGTGGCGGAGATCTTTGTGGGCTATACTCGGCCTTGTCTCAGCATGGTAATTTGGTGGTTGAAGACATCCCTCTAGGGGTGTGGGGGCTGTGCTTTGTCAAAGTGGGTGGGGTTATATCCTGCCTGTTTGGCCCTGTCCGGGGGTATCATCGGATGGGGCCACAGTGTCTCCTGACCCCTCCTGTCTCAGCCTCCATTATTTATGCTGCAGTAGTTTGTGTCTGGGGGCTAGGATCAGTCTGTTACAGTGGGGCAAAAAAGTATTTAGTCAGCCACCAATTGTGCAAGTTCTCCCACTTAAAAAGATGAGAGAGGCCTGTAATTTTCATCATAGGTACACTTCAACTATGACAGACAAAATGAGAAAAAAAATCCAGAAAATCATATTGTAGGATTTTTAATGAATTTATTTGCAAATTGTGGTGGAAAATAAGTATTTGGTCAATAACAAAAGTTTATCTCAATACTTTGTTATATACCCTTTGTTGGCAATGACAGAGGTCAAATGTTTTCTGTAAGTCTTCACAAGGTTTTCACACACTGTTGCTGGTATTTTGGCCCATTCCTCCATGCAGATCTCCTTTAGAGCAGTGATGTTTTGGGGCTGTTGCTGGGCAATACGGACTTTCAACTCCCTCCAAAGATTTTCTATGTGGTTGAGATCTGGAGACTGGCTGGGCCACTCCAGGACCTTGAAATGCTTCTTACGAAGCCACTCCTTCGTTGCCCGGGCGGTGTGTTTGGGATCATTGTCATGCTGAAAGAACCAGCCACGTTTCATCTTCAATGCCCTTGCTGATGGAAGGAGGTTTTCACTCAAAATCTCACGATACATGGCCCCATTCATTCTTTCCTTTACACGGACGGATCAGTCGTCCTGGTCCCTTTGCAGAAAAACAGCCCCAAAGCATGATGTTTCCACCCCTATGCTTCACAGTAGCTATGGTGTTCTTTGGATGCAACTCAGCATTCTTTGTCCTCCAAACACAACGAGTTGAGTTTTTACCAAAAAGTTGTATTTTGGTTTCATCTGACCATATGACATTCTCCCAATCTTCTTCTGGATCATCCAAATGCTCTCTAGCAAACATCAGATGGGCCTGGACATGTACTGGCTTAAGCAGGGGGACACGTCTGGCACTGCAGGATTTGAGTCCCTGACGGCGTAGTGTGTTACTGATGGTAGGCTTTGTTACTTTGGTCCCAGCTCTGTGCAGGTCATTCACTAGGTCCCCCCGTGTGGTTCTGGGATTTTTGCTCACCGTTCTTGTGATCATTTTGACCCCATGGGGTGAGATCTTGCGTGGAGCCCCATATCGAGGGAGATTATCAGTGGTCTTGTATGTCTTCCATTTCCTAATAATTGCTCCCACAGTTGATTTCTTCAAACCAAGCTGCTTACCTATTGCAGATTCAGTCTTCCCAGCCTGGTGCAGGTCTACAATTTTGTTTCTGGTGTCCTTTGACAGCTCTTTGGTCTTGGCCATAGTGGAGTTTGGAGTGTGACTGTTTGAGGTTGTAGACAGGTGTCTTTTATACTGATAACAAGTTCAAACAGGTGGCATTAATATAGGTAACGAGTGGAGGACAGAGGAGCCTCTCAAAGAAGAAGTTACAGGTCTGTGAGAGCCAGAAATCTTGCTTGTTTGTAGGTGACCAAATACTTATTTTCCACCATAATTTGCAAATAAATTCATTAAAAATCCTACAATGTGATTTTCTGGATTTTTTTTCTCATTTTGTCTCATAGTGTACCTATGATGAAAATTACAGGCCTCTCTCATCTTTTTAAGTGGGAGAACTTGCACAATTGGTGGCTGACTAAATACTTTTTTGCCCCACTGTATATCTGGAGTACTTCTCCTGTCTTATCCGGTGTCCAGTGTGAATTTAAGTATGCTCTCTCTCTAATTCTCCCTTTCTTTCTTTCTCTCTCTCGGAGGACCTGAGCCCTAGGACCATGCCTCAGGACTACCTGGCATGATGACTCCTTGCTGTCCCCAGTCCACCGTGCTGCTGCTCCAGTTTCAACTGTTCTGCCTGCGGCTATGGAACCCTGACCAGTTCACCGGACGTGCTACCTGTCCCAGACCTGCTGTTTTCAACTCTCTAGAGACAGCAGGAGCGGTAGAGATACTCTCAATGATCGGCTATGAAAAGCCAACTGACATTTACTCCTGAGGTGCTGACTTGTTGCACCCAACTACTGTGATTATTATTATTTGACCATGCTGGTCATTTATGAACATTTGAACATCTTGGCCATGTTCTGTTATAATCTCCACCCGGCACAGCCAGAAAAGCACTGGCCTCCCCTCATAGCCTGGTTCCTCTCTAGGTTTCTTCCTAGATTTTGGCCTTTCTAGGGAGTTTTTCCTAGCCACCGTGCTTCTACACCTGCATTGCTTGCTGTTTGGGGTTTTAGGCTGGGTTTCTGTACAGCACTTTGATATATCAGCTGATGTAAGAAGGGCTATATAAATACATTTGATTTGTTTGGGCTGTAATCTGTTGAGAAGAACTGATATTTCACTATACAGCACAGTGAAGGGTCTCTCTGTGAATCAGGCTAGCTATAGCTTGTCAAATCTTGTACGTGCACGGGGAAGCAAACTCTAGTCAGTGTTGTGTGACTGTTAGGGAGATGAATAGACAGTGGTCCGGTGGAGTAGCTGCTCTGCTCCGGACAGAGATATTCGAAGTGGACTGGTCACACTAACTAGATGTACAATGCCTGGTTGATTCGGTGGTGATACAGCACCAAGCTCTACTGTCATGACCATCTGCTGGATCAGTATCGGCTTCCCCTTTTCACACACACAGCATTTTTTTATTTTTTGATATTACATTACATGAGATTGGCTTTCAGTCAAGCCTCTCGAGTTTCATACTGGTATCTCACTATGGGATTATATTCTCCATTGAGGTAGGCCTATCTTGAGATCCTCCTTCCTCCCAGGGTATCGTATTCCATCTGTAAACCACGGCTGTGCTGGTGTCTGCTGCTTTGTATGGCACTTCTGTCATCACTTCAAAATGATTAATGCTTGTTTTTATTGCAATTTGGCTCAAATTCCGGGCTGAAATTAGACACTTTGTTTTGAGTGTTGATGAACAGTGGGAGCTGTACATCGATGAGCTCAGGTCCTAGACAGGTCCTAAATCGTGACTGAATCATAAAATCTAGATTTTGTTGCACCCTTCTGTTTCTTTTGTAAAAATGGTGATCTCCCATGCCTCTGCCTTTGCTTTATCCTCGTCAATCTTGAACTGCAACAATTTTTTTGAATTTGAGAATCACATCTGATTGAAATTGAAATACTAGTGACACACATGTCATTTTGCACAATTCCGCAACTGTAAATATTTCAATATCTGGTGAAGCATGCTATCAGCAATGTGTTGCTTTCCTGATTTTTTTGTGTGCATGTGTGTGTGTGTGTGTGTGTGTGGACAATTTTGGTCCCCACAAGAATAGTGAACAAACAAAAATTTGATCAACTGGGGACATTTTGTTGGTCCGCACAAAGTCAAAAATCTAATTCTAGGAGGTTTAGGGTTAAGGTCAGAATTAGTGTTAGGGTTAGAATTAGGTTTAGGAGCTAGGATCAGTTTTATGGATAGGATTAGGAGCTAGTGTTAGGGTTAAGTTTAAGTTTTTGGGCTAGGGTAAGAGTACGAGCTAGTTTAGAGGTTAGAGAAAATAGGATTTTGAATGGGACTGAATTGTGAGTCCCCACAAGGTTAGATGTACAAGACTGTGTGTGTGTTTGTGTATTTTATCAGTAAGACGGAGACAACCGTTGACCAGCGTATAGTCGTACAGCATTTCTTGCGGCCTGCCGTTTATATGATGGTGTGTGTGTTTTCCCAGTACCTATGATGGTATGTGTCTGTATATGAAACTCTTTGACCTGGCCTCAAAGTGGAAGTCATTCACCCAATCCCTGACAGTCAGCTGCCAGCAACCCCAAAGTGGCCTGCTCACATTCCACCCTTGGTGAGGGAGGTTGATTTTTCTCCTCTTCTGACTCACCCCTCCCCTTCAATAAATCAGACTCAAACGCCCCCTTTGTTTTTATCTCCTTAAAAGGTTACCTTGTTATACCACTTTCGCATTCCCAAAAGACAAACAGTTATGGCACAGTATCAACACAACGGAAAAATGAAACACTGTTGAGAGATAATGGGTGCCTTGCCTGAGAGAGCCCACGACAACACATTCTTCTAGTACACAGAACAGAACATGCATATCGTTAAGCCTGTAATCCAGGGGCTGTATATGGTCAGGGTTCCTGGAGAAGGGAGACCATAGACCAGTTCCTCAGAAGTGAAGAAGACAAATCGGAGGGGGTGCAGGCATTGTGGGTAGTGTCTGCCCTGGCCTATTTTGCCTGGGACCCCCCCCCCCCCCCCTTTTACCCCCAGCAAGACAGGCCACAGCTGCGTTGCCATGGGTAGCGGGTTTACTCAAGGTTCTGCTGGTGAAAACTTGTTTTGTGGTGGCATGAGAGGTGTGGCCTGGGACAGGGAGGGTGGAGCTGACCTACATTCTGCCTGGGCCTGCAGCAGCACTGTACTGTAATGTAGCAGATACTCAGAAAAACCACAGAGAGAGCAGGGCTCCCCTTAACAGAAAGTCTCTCAGACTGAGGCACATCCAGGACTCACTGGAACTCCAACACACACACATTCCCAGTCATTCCACACACTCTGGAACCTCTAAAATAACAGCTGGCCTGAGGGACGCTAAAAATCTCTTTAGAATTGACTGTTAAGTTGTTGAACTTGTCTCTGTGTCCCTCCCAAGGCTCACTGTCTCTCCCTGTTCCACCCACTAAATACTAAATAAATAAAATAAAAAAACGAAATACGAACTAAATAAAAAAACGAAATATGCTTCTCTACATCTCAGCTAAAATCTGGGTAAAAGACAAAGCAATTTGAGTCGTATTCAGTACATGTAGTTATTGCTTGCTTTTCTAAAGCAGGAGTCTTCAAACTTTTCTTGAAGCTACGACATACCTAATACATACAATACAGCTTTAGTGACACCCCTGTCTCAAAAACGAATGGTTTCAGTTGCTTAAATTTAGTAAATGAAGCTTTTCCTCCCAACTGTGCCGTTCTGTTTGTAAAATGATGACTAACTTTACCACTTCATGTAAAAATGGAAAACTGCAATTGGTTAAACTATATCTACTTGAATATAAAGTTGAATCCCCCTTCTCCTAAAATGTAATCTATTAAGACGATTATGACGATTTATTATATGAAAATTGTGCCATTTGCTAATAGCAGTTGTTTTGCTGGTTAAACAAAGTTTAGCAATGTGCTGTGGAAAGATTTGCGCTGGAGGGGATGGCTGCTGTTTTATGGGCTGATAACCAAATGTTTTTTTCACATTGTTTGTAACTTATTTTGTACATAATGTTGCTGCTACCGTCTCTTATGACCGAAAAGAGCTTCTGGACATCAGAACAGTGATTACTCACCTTGAACTGGACAACAACAAAAAATCTTTAACTAGTCGGTTGAGAGGGATTTACTCAAACACCTGAACAGGCCCTCATCCCCGTCATTTGCAGGAGACGACGGTATTGCGGAAGGCGATCGGAGTGCCTTGTGAGGATCCGGCAATGAGTGGCTAATCTGCCTTTGCAATCGATACTATTGGCCAATGTACAATCGCTGGCTAATAAAGTGGACGAACTACAAACACGTATATCCTACCAACGGGACATTAAAAACTTTAATATCCTATGTTTCACCAAGTCGTGGCTGAACAACGACATGAATAACATACAGCTAGAGGGTTATACACTGTATCGGCAGGATAGAACAGCAGCCAGAATTAAGCTGTAGACCACACTACCTAGGGAGTTTTCATCTACATTCTTTGTAGCTGTCTATTTACCAACACAAACCGTTGCTGGCACTAAGACCACACTCAATTAACTATATACAGCCATAAGCAAACAGGAAAACGATCATCCAGAGGCGGCGCTCCTAGTGGCCGGGGACTTTAATGCAAGAAAACTTAAATCCATTTGACCTAATTCCTACCAGCGTGTTAAATGTACAACCAGAGGGAAAAAAACGCTAGACCACCTTTACTCCACACACAGAGACGGGTACAAAGCTCCCCTTCGCCCTCCATTTGGCAAATCTGACCATAATTCTATCCTCCTGATTCCTGCTTACAAGCAAAAATTAAAGCAGGACGCATCAGTGACTCGGTCAAAAAAAAGTGGTCAGATGACGCAGATGCTAAGCTACAGGACTGTTTTGCTAGCACAGACTGGAATATGTTCCGGGATTCTTCCGATGGCATTGAAGAGTACACCACATCAGTCACTGGCTTCATCAATAAGTGCATCGATGACGTCGTCCCCACAGTGACTGTATGTAATACCCCAAACAGAAGCCATGGATTACAGGCAACGTCCGTACTGAGCTAAAGGGTTGAGATGCTGCTTTCAAGGAGCGGGACTCTAACCCGGAAGCTTATGAGAAATCCCGCTATGCCCTCCAACAAACCATCAAACAGGCAAAGCGTCAATACAGGATTACGGTCGAATCGTAATATAAACGCTCGTTGGATGTGGCAGGGCTTGCAACTATTACAGACTACAAAGGGGAGCACAGCCGAGAGCTGCCCAGTGACACGAGCCTACCATACGAGCTAAACTACTTCTATGCTCGCTTCGAGGCAAATAACACTGAAACATGCATGATTGCACCAGCTGTTCCGGAAGACTGTGTGATCATGCTCTCCACAGCCGATGTGAGTAAGACCTTTAAACAGGTCAACATTCACAAGGCTGCAGGGCCAGATGGATTACCAGGACGTGTACTCAGAGCATGCGCTGACCAACTAGCAAACGTCTTCACTGACATTTTCAACCTCTCCCTGTCTGAGTCTGTCATACCAACATGTTTCAAGCAGACCACCATAGTCCCTGTGCCCAAGAACACTAAGGTAACCTGCCTAAATGACTACTGACCTGTAGCACTCACGTCTGTAGCCATGAAGTGCTTTGAAAGGCTAGTCATGGCTCACATCAACACTATTATGCCAGAAACCGTAGACCCACTCCAATTTGCATACCGCCCCAACAGATTCACAGATGATGCAATCTCTATTGCACTCCACACTGCCCTTTCACACCTGGACAAAAGGAACACACACCTACAGTGGGGCAGTGGGGAGTGTGTGAAAACCTTGTGAAGACTTACAGAAAACGTTTGACCTCTGTCATTGCCAACAAAGGGTATATAACAAAGTATTGAGATAAACTTTTGTTATTGACCAAATACTTATTTTCCACCATAATTTGCAAATAAATTCATTAAAAATCCTACAGTGTGATTTTCTGGATTTTTTTCTAATTTTGTCTGTCATAGTTGAAGTGTAACTATGATGAAAATTACAGGCCTCTCTCATCTTTTTAAGAGACCTTGCACAATTGGTGGCTGACTAAATACTTTTTTGCCCCACTGTATATGAGAATGCTGTTCATTGACTACAGCCCAGTGTTCAACACAATTGTGCCCTCAAAGCTCGTCACTAAGCTAAGGAGCCTGGGACTAAACACCTCCCTCTGCAACTGGATCCTGGACTTCCTGACGGGCTTCCCCCAGGTGGTAAGGATAGTTAACAACACATCCGCCACGCTGATCCTCAACACGGGGGCCCCTCAGGGGTGCGTGCTCAGTCCCCTCCTGTACTCCCTGTTCACTCATGACTGCATGGCCAGGCACGACTCCAACACCATCATTAAGTTTGCTGATGACACAACAGTGGTAGGCCTGATCAGCGACAACGACGGGACAGCCTATAGGGAGGAGAGACCTGGTCGTGTGATGCCAGGACAACAATCTCTCCCTCAATGTGATCAAGACAAAGGAGATGATTGTGGACTACAGGAAAAGGAGGACCGAGCACACCCCATTCTCATCGATGGGCTGTAGTGGAGCGGGTTGAGAGCTTCAAGTTCCTTAGCGTCCACATCACCAACAAACTAACGTGGTCCAAGCACACCAAGACAGTCATGAAGAGGGAACGACAAAACCTATTCCCCCTCAGGAGACTGAAAAGATTTGGCATGGGTTCTCAGATCCTCAAAAGGTTCTACAGCTGCACCACCTATTGCCTGATATGGCAACTGCTCAGCATCTGACTGTAAGGTGCTACAGAGGGTAGTGTGTACGGCCCAGTACATCACTGGGGCCAAGCTCCCTGCCATCCAGGACCTATATACTAGGCGGTGTCAGAGAAAGGCCCCAAAAAATTGTCAGACTACAGTCACCGAATTCATAAACTGTGGCAAGCGGTACCGGAGCGCCAAGTCTAGGTTCAAGAGGCATCTTAACAGCTTCTACCCCCAAGCCATAAGACTCGTGAACATCTAATCAAATGGCTACCCAGACTATTTGCAACCCCCCCCCCCCCCCCCCCACACACACATTCACTCTGTACCGGTACCCCCTATATATAGCCTCATAATTGTTATTTTACTGCTGCTCTTTAATTATTTTGTACTTTTATTTCTTATTGTTGTAGGTAATTTTCTTAACTGCATTGTTGGATAAGGGCTTGTAAGTAAGCATTTCACTGTAAGGTCTACACCTGTTGTATTCGGCAAATGTGACAAATAAAATTTGATTTGACAAAAGTTAATGTCCAAGTTAAGAAAGCTTGCCAGCAGCCAGAGTACTCGCGGTTACAGCAAGTGTAATTAGCTCAAATTAGTGTAATTTGCTCAATATTAGAAGATATGCCCTTATTTTCTACTAGTCTGTTATATTTGTATTTATTATGGATCCCCATTAGCTGCTACTCTTCCTCGGGTCCGGCCAGGACCAGAACTCCCCACAAGAATAGTAAACAAATAAAAATTTGACCAACTGGGGACATTTCGTTGGTCCCCAGTTGGTCAAATGCTATTTCTATGGGGTTTAGGGTTAAGGTTAGAATTAGTGTTAGGGTTAGAATTACGTTAAGGGTGAGGAGCTAGGTTTAGTTTTAGGGTTAGGTTTAGGGTTAGGGTTAGGTTTTTGGGATAAGGTTGATGTCACCTGTTAAATCCACTTCAATTAGTGTAGATGAAGGGGAGAAGACAGTTGAGACATGGATTGTGTATGTGTGCCATTCAGCCGGTGAATGGGCAAGACAAAATATTTAAGTGCTTCTGAGTTTTTCACGCTCAACAGTGTTCTGTGTGTATCAAGAATGGTCCATCACCCAAAGGACATCCAGTCAACTTGACACAACTGTGGGAAGCATTGGAATCAACATGGTCCAACATACCTAAGGAACAGTTTCTACACCTTGTAGAGTCCATGACCAGACAAATTGAGGCTGTTCTGAGAGCAACTCAATATTAGGAAGGTGTTCCTAATATAACCGGACCTCCGGTTGAATACCCATGTTCTAAAATCTACCAACCGTGCCAGCAAGCATGCTAGCTAAAATAGTTAGACAAGCTAGCTACGGTAACTTGGTTGATAGCAAATGGAAATGGTTTCTTGGTAGCTAGTTAAGCTAGTTATGAGGTTTGGAAATTGGGAAGCTATCTGGGCTAGCTAAAGCCAACTTCCTAAAATTGCTAAGTGGCTAGTAGCCTAGTATTACAGAGAGAAAAAAGCTAAATGTGTCCTGTTTAAATTTTTACAAAGGACAAATCTTAGGGGGGCACGTGCCCCTGTGCCCCCTATGGGCATGACGCCTATGCACACATGCACACACACGCTGCACACATGCACATGCACACAACCATCACCAGGATGAGGAACTTTGTTCTGCGCTCCCAAACTGAGCATTATGAATGGAAAACAACACTATGTAACACTTCACACTGAAACACAGGGCCCTGTGTTACTCAACACACAGTAGCAGGTTGTTTAATACTCCTGTAATGTTTTCTACACCAGATCAGTAAACCCTTCATAAATTGCCTGTTCACAGGCATATTTCACACATTTTTGGAGGATTGCCAAGGCCCCACTGAAACTAGGTCTGGTGTATGCCCTGATCTCAGTGACAAACTTCATATCTGGTTGATTGCCAGTTGTTGTTGTGTCTGGTTGCATAATAAACCATTCTACATTACCGGTTATCCCTGACATTTTAATGTGTATCATAAACTATTATGATGACCATAAAGTATATGTTTGAATGAGATTATCAGAGTCCTGTTTATGACTTTGATTACTTTTATAGTGCTGCTTGCCTTGCTTTTGTTTTTGTCAGTTGCAAATGATCACACTTTAGACTAGGACGTGATAGTGATAGTTTTAATATTCTCAGAAATGTCTACTAATGCACTAATAGTATCTATTAGTGCTTTTCAAGATAACTGTTGAATGTTTTCAGCATCACATTTGTTTTTGTTGTGCATTACAAGTTGCGTCATATTGACAATGCTGTACTAGTTTATGTAGCCAAGTGTTACAGAGCTAGCTATCGTTTTAATCTGTGATTTCATCACATTGAAAGTGTCTGTTTGCAGTGATAAGCACATCTCCTCTGTAGGGGAATTCCTTCCCAGTATAAAATGAGGCCATGGAGGAGAGAAGCCCTGTCATGAGGCCCACAATATCTCCATTGTCCCCCTGCTAAGGGTAACCCAAACAGCAGAGATCACCTGGCTGAGAGGGAGGGTTGTTTGGGTGGAGCACCACCACCTGTTAGGTGACGCATGGCTTCTGAGCTTAGGAAGCTCTCCTCTGGTCCAACAGGAAGGAAACTCAGGGGGAAGAAACACAGCCAGCTCTTTGTTATTACTCAGACTTATGCTCCGCTCCATTACTGCCCCTCCTTTCCCTATTTCTCTCTCTCTCTCTCAAATGTTTAAACCATGTCTCTTTCTCTCTATTGTTTAAACCATTTCCATCTCTTCTCTCCCTCGCTTATCCCCTGATTCCCCATGTAGGCCTCTCTCTCACCCTCAGCTTCCCACATGTTCCCCTCTCTCTGTTATATATTCTGACCTACTTTCTAATAAGAGCTACATTATATGGTTACATAAGAGCAAGACTGTCTCTGCAGTTGATACCCTGATACCACAGCTCTGCTGTGTTCTGTCTCACAGAGGGGGTGCTGGCACTGGAAGACACCACAGTGCCTGAGGCTACATATTTGGGAGCCCATAGGTCCTTAGTGAGAAATAATAGTCAAGTGAGCTCTTATTCCTTTGTCATATCTCCAGCCCTTACCTGCCTACCATTCAATTCCAGGACTCCGGCACTCGACTAAAGTGAAATTAAATAAATGAACACCCCAACATTTCGTTGAAATACTTTTGCCCTCAGAACAGCCTCAATTCGTGGGGCATGGACTCTACAAGGTGTCGAAAGCGTTCTACAGGGATGCTGGCCCATGTTGACACCAATGCTTTCACCTGGTCAGTCTACGTCTTGGAAAGAACAGATCTTAATGCTTTGTATACTCAGTGTATAAATCATATTGTTTATCTTATTTACATTATGACACTCCTCCTTATATCACATCAATAGACACACCAATGTAAGTGAAACTTGTGATTGGAGGTTGGGTTGTAACTGGAGAGGAGTGGGTCTGAACGCAGGGAGGGAGGGGTTAGAAGTAGACCTTGAGATAGGCCACTCCCCAGATCTATTCACTGAGCCGCTCTGGACCAGTTTGAGGGCTGTTATGTTGCGTAACCATTATGTAACAGAGTTTAATGGGACACAAAGCCTCTCATTCCCTCCCCCCTGCCTTCCACCTACTCACGTTTTTTTGCACAGTTCAATGTATGTCTATTGCAAGGAATGTTTTGAATCTTTCCATTCAATTCCAATGCTCTTTTGATTTGATGCAAACAAATACCAGGATATTAAACCATGAGCCATGTAACCTTTGGGTACTGTTTTCAAAACAGAGATTTGTATAAGTATGTGTTTATTTAATAGTGATGTTCATTCCATCCGTGTATGACAACAGCCATGCTAGAGGTTTTTTGAATCCGGGTTGTAGTTGTCACTTACCACAGCTGAGCAGGGGTTAAGTAGTGGTTTGGTCTCAAGTTCAATAACTGTATTTTCCTCACATAAAAACAACACCGAATTAACCATTAAATATACGTCTTTCATCAAACGAGTAGGTCCATATGTCTTTCACAACCACAGCGTGTGGTTCAGGTGTTGCGTGCTGTAGAAGCTGGGGGAATTCCAATCTATAACATTAATATCTGACTTTGATTTGCCCCTGCTGTGAAACCCAGAGGTGTCTGCAACCTGCCCCAGAAATGTGTGAAAAGGTTGCAGCGTGTCACACTGGACATGAGACAGGGCTGTGTAATCCTGTGGCCCCCTCCCACGCTGGCTGCTCCACTGACCCTCTTCCCCAGGCTGGGAGGGACAGCCAGGTAACTGGAGAGCCTTGTTTGTGCTTTGTTTGCCAGGAGGTCTATTCTGCAGGAATCATTTTGTGACCTGCACATCCAGTCCCCTCCAGCCCCAACCTCTCTCCTCCCTCCCTCCCTCCCTCCCTCTCATCTTCCTCTCATTCCACTTTCTCAAGTTGACCTACTTTTCTCCTAACCTGTTTATGCAAGCGACCACGTACGCCAATCAAATCAGGAAAAGGTCTAACACAGCAGAATCAAGACGAGTGCTGCAGTTGTCAGGGAATGTCACCTTGACACTATAGCAGGGTGACATCAGTCGCACCACCCAGACCAAGCATAGGATGAACGCAAGGCAAAAATATTTTGTGTGAGTTTGTGAAGGGCATTGAGGTGTCAGCCCTCAAAGAGCTGCTTTGTTTGCAGGCTTAGTCCAGGTCACTCCCTCCCTTTGTCTTTGTGTTGTAATGAACCTAACCTCGTTGTGTGTTTTGGGAGGGCAGCAGAGAAGATAGGAATGAGGAAAAGACGCTGCCCAACTGGGCTCTGCCTTGATTTCCATCCCCATGTATTCTTCTCATGACAGGTCTGCTGTGACACTGAACCTGGGCCTGGAGAGCTGGCAGCAGGGACAGACTATTTCTGGAACTATTTCTGCACTTACTTTGTAGGTCAGAGCCATGGACATGCCATGGAAGAGAGCCATGGAAGAGGCATGGACATGCCTGCTGAGTGAGAGCCTGAGAACAGGCTGTGAGTTATGTTAGGACTGGGCTTAGAGAAGGAGAGGAAGCTTGCCCAGTTTTCCCTCTGGGTAAAGTGGTTTGTGTCAGGTTGAATGAGGCCTTTATAAAGTGGACTGGGGCATAAGAGAGGTCCTCTGTTCCGTTGGGGGGGGGGAAATCTGTAGGTGTATGTCTGTGCGCGTACGTCTGAGGGCGTTTGTGTTTAGTGTGGTCGTACGGGTACATCTCTGTCCTGCGTGCGTAGGTCCGCGGGCCTATAGAGAGTTAGCGGCAGGAAGTAGGCCACTGTTACATCAGGTAGATCAGACTGGCGGTCTGTCTGTGTCAGTGTGTCACTCCAAAGCGCCTCTCATTTCAAATTAATCCTGTGTGTCAGGAAAGTAAGGAGCCCAGGGAGCAAGCTATTTGTGAGGACTGGAAACAGGGTGTCCCCACACCTGCTAAAAGAGATGAGGACTTCAAGAGTCTCTGTTAAACATGCCTGTGGTTACAAACAACTAGGTTAGGCTATCATTTGTGTCTTGCCTTAATTTAGATTGTGTCTGTCTAATCATTGTACCTCGCAGCTCCGCTTTGTGGCTGTGTTCAATTAGTAGGCAGTGATTCAAATGACCATAGAAGAATGTTGGTTGTCAGCAGCTGCTCTGGTATAAATTATAGTTTGTTTATTACGCTAGCTAGCATATGGTTATTATTATTCTTTGCAGTGTTATAACTAACCTATGAACCAATTTGTTTTCAGTATCAAGTGATAACTACAGGGAGGTTTTGGTCTTTATCTGTATGGCATATGCACAGCTGATTTTCAAACAGACCCATCATGAACTGTGTGTGACCCCCATAGACAAAAGTAAAGAAAGGAGAAATCTAACAATATTTGTACGATATGTTGAGAAATTCAACAACCTTTTTATTGTTTTCAATCTTGAAATGCATCCATCTTCCATGATAAATATTAGTGTCTTTACATACACAGCCATGTCAAAAAGGGGTGGTGGCGACCTAGACACCACCTACTGCTAAACACCACACTAGTCTCGTCTGCATCTTTTTTGTCCTTCTTGAATCTTTTTCATAAAACCATCAGCAAAAACACAAGCATCACTGATTTAAAACACATTGACAAAAGGGAGGATGGGGGTATGGAGCAAATACATCATCACGGTCTATAGGAGAAAGACACACGAAGATAGTAACAGAACAACACTTCAGAAAATAAAACAATGACATTAACATTACAGTGTTGTCAGAGAGTGAAAGCTTTACATTTATACACAAGTGGCAAAAAGCTAAACATGGCACATATACTTTATAAACTGTGTGGTACAGTGCAGGCTTCTCATTGTCACCCAAAACAAGGAAAATAAAGGCCGGGGGTGGATGCCCCATGTATTACACTACAGAGGCACATTAGAAAAAGGGGAAATCCCTATTTTATTAACAAAGTAGAGATTGTCCTTGGTTTTTACAAAACTTAATTGCAATAGCTCTTATTCTAAACCAGGTTTTTATAACGTCATGGGCTATTTGTGTAATATAGTAAATTAGCCTCTGTTTCAGAGATCCAATTACCTAGTTTCTGAGTTTAACTCCGTGTGTCTAGCGCACATGGATCGACATCAGGTTAGAAGCCTGAGGTTCTGAGCTCAGTGCATTGTGTTGATTTGCAGAGGAGACTAGGTGGCCTCACTCAGAGTTCAAATATCATACAGATATCATTTAGATGATATTACTATATTTAAAATAACTCTCTCCCCTATATGTCCCCACTTTACGGTTTTAACTTGAGCTTTTATACCTTAAAGTTTATACACATTCATATTTTAGTCTATGTTCCTATTGGCTTTTCTGCAGATGTGGGCATAGGAATAAATACATTGGGCTAAGAGATGGGAACAGTGGAAGTCTAGACTGTTGATGATGCTCAACTTTAGGCCAGCAGCCTAGTTCTGTCTCAGATTGACTTTGATTGAATGCTGTCTAAGATCTTAAAGATCTACTGCAATAACAGGGAAGCTGCATTTCAAAAGCTATCGGCCATGTTTCTGCAAACAGAGTTAAAGTGATGACATTAAAGACGTTTTAACTTAAGTGGAGTTTGCAACAGTAGACACAATGTGACTGTACAGTAATTCTGACAAAAACAGGATGATAATGTCCAAGTCCTTTCTTGCCTCAACAGTTTGTCACATTGTTGTGACATTTTTGTTTGTTTTATTCAAAAATATATATTTATAAATTATTGTGTATTATTTACAGTAATATACAAACCAAGTGCTTGAACAAGAAAGATAATGGATGGGCTGTGTGAGATCATGGAGATGGGAAGGGATATATGGATTGGTAGGGTTAGGGAAGAGGGATGGAATTTCTCATTTTGTTGCATCTTTGGTCAAGAATGTTCCCAGAATGTTGCTGCTATGTTTGTCTAAAGCCAGATGTGCACCATAGGAGGGGCAATGAAAGCTGACAGTATAGTTCCGATAATGGTCAACTTATATTCTCATTTGAAATGACCAACTGTGGTTTGACGAAAAATGATATGAAAGAGTTTCCTCCCTCCTCTCATTTATAAACAAAAGTCCTTCTGTAATTATGGAGAAGATGCAAGAACTGAAAAGTGTATATACAATATATACACATAGAATACTGTTCCCCCAGAAGTCCAGCCCTGTTTTGGGCTTCAGTACAGCTTTTTAGTCCCAGGACATGAAGGTGGTGTAGATGGGGGTAAAGGGACGATAGTGGATTGAGATTGAGGAGGGGAAAGGGAAAGAGCGTATTTTGATCTAAGGCAACATCAGAGACACCTCACAATGTAAGGAACCTCAACAAATTTGTGTTGCCCTCAAGTGTTCTATAGGCACTTAGTCTCGGCTGTTGTTATGGCGTCCGCTTGACGACTCCTTTCTCTCACTCTCCTTCCTTGACTCAGCTGAGGACGGCTGCTTATAGAACCCTGTGGGGGGCTGGCGCTCACTCTCCCTCTCTTTGCCGATCTGCTGCTGCATGAGGGCCAGGTAAGGGTGCTGGGGCAGGGGTAGGATAGAGGAAGGAGGAGGGGTGGTGGGAGAGTTCTGCTGGGTGCTCATGGCTTTGTGTTTGAGACGCAGTTTGTGAGGCAGGGCAGTGCCCTTAACCTCTGCCTGGGTGTCCCCGCTTTGGCATTGGGAGGAGCCCTGCGGGGAGGGCAGAGGGGACCCTGGCTGGTGTGAGACAGACAGGTGCTGGAGGTAACTCCCGGCGTCAGAGAAGGAGGAAGACGGGGACTCGTCGTCCGTGGAGGCATCCTTGTCAGAGCTGCGGGGGTCATTGTCACTAGAGGAGGTGTCTTTGCCTGAGGTTGAGTGTTCTTGGTAGTACCCCTCACTCCTGGCCCCGCCCTCATAGGTCAGTATGGGGGGCTCCTCGTCCTGGGTGCTAAGATAGCAGTGACTAGCCTGGTTGTGGTACAGGTGGGACGTGACGGCCTCCTGTTTTTGGAGGATGTCTGGAGCGAGGCCCGTCTGGGTCTTTTGCTCCTGTTGCAGAGCTCTGTACACCTGCCCTTCTCCTGCCTCGCTGTGGCAGTCTGAGTAGTGGTACGGAGGGGAGTCTAGTGTCTTCCTCTCCATCTGCTTGGTCACCTCTGCCAGTCTCTCTGAGCTCTCTGTGTGGCTCTCTCGAGCCTGGGCCAGATGGCTGGCCTGAGAACTCTGCTGTTGGGCTGTCTGTTGGTCTATGTCCTGCTGCCTTTGGCTCTCCCCAGGGTAGGAGGCACTACTGGAGCGGTAGAGGATGACACTCCTCTGTTGGGTGGGTGGAGGGACCTGACTGGTCTGGCTTGTGATGCTCTCCTGGTGGTGGTAGGAGTGGTGCTGTTGGCTGTGGTAGACCGACTCCATCACCTCCTGGTGATGTGTGGAGGACAGGCTATGGTGGACATTCAACATGCTGCTTTCAATGTCCATCTCCAGGCTGCTTTCCTCCTGCTTGATCGCGTAGACCGCAGGCTCTGGGCTGTCCCGGGAGGACCCGTCTGACATGTCTGAAAGGGACCCATGGGGGGAGTACGCCACCAGTTGATTATGCCCCCCCCCGCTGCCTGACTGCTCAGTCTCCGAGGAGTCAGAGTTCATCATCACCTGGGAGCTGCTGGAGTAGCCGCTGGAGTAGTAATTGGATGTGGAGGATCTCCCGTTGCCTCCATTGTTGCCTCCACTAGTGAGCTGCTGGCTCTTCTCCATGTAGGAGGCAGTGCTGATAAGGCCAAAGCGCAGCTTCAGCTGCAGCAGCTCCGTCTTCAGGCGGCAGTTCTCGTCATTCAGCACCATGACGCGGTTTTCCAACACCATGTCGTTCAGTCGTCGCTTCTCCCTGGAGCGTTTGGCCGCCTCGTTGTTCTTACGGCGCTTCTCCCAATAGGATGCATCCTTCTTTTCATCAGAGATGAACTCACGCTTGCGTCTGCAATTCATGCTGGGCTTGACGAGACGCCCCTGGCGAGAGGGGGTTCCTTGAGGCGATGGGAGAGACTCTTCGTAGTTAGAGTATGTCTCTAGGCTGTCCAGGTTATTTTCTGAGCTTGCTGATTGGAGTTGTGAATTCAGGCATTCCATTGTTGCACAGTGGAGGAAAGTTTGGAATATTGCTACAACCACTGGAAAGGAAACTCAAGGAATGGGGTGATAAGGAACAGTGGGATTCAGCTATATCTCACTGATTGAATGAGCTTATAGTTCAAGTGTCTAAACTGGCCAAGAAGATCAAGAAACGGTGGAACTCTGCGTTAATTCCCCTCATTTATCCAATGTATGTTCAGCCTTTCTCTAGGCAAGTCTCTTCAGCTTTCTCACAGAAAAGTGGGTCAAAGCTGCTTTGTAGAGAAGAAAAAAAAGAGTTCCTGGAGTGGAGAATGTGACAAGCTTCACCGAGCAATTCTCTAACCTTTTCTCTGTTTTGTTTTTCAATATTTTTGCGAGAGCGCTGTGCTGAGCAGACAGAGAAGTGCTCTACTGCTCCAGGCGTGTTGCAGGATGTAGGTCACTCAGTCTATCTCGGCTTGTCAGTCTCTTGGGAGCGGCGCTACCTCTCCTTCTCCAGTAGGTTGCAAGATGAAAGGCTGAGGAGACAAAGAAAGAAAAGGCAAAACTCTTAATCCTCGTGGACTGCTGTCGACCACTATGCATTCAGATTGAAGGAATAATATCTTCTTTATGTCATTGTTAATTAAATCCATTTTAGTTTTTGGCATGGCTGGTGATCAAAGAATTTTGAGGAATAATTAATAATACGCTCCTTCTCACATCCTTCTGCTTTCATCTATGTTCTGTATGTCTGGCTTTGACTGAATTGTTACACCTGGCAACCACTAGACCCTAGTAACCACTGTCTGACCTCATGGCCCTTCTATTGAGCTTCTCTGTCGATGGTCCATGACCCCTTAAGGTGTCAGCATGCTTCAGTTCGGCTGGCGCCTTGCCGAACGAGTGTACTTGCATACTCCCTTAACTTAAAAATACCTTCGCTTGGAAAACTAGAAAAAAAAAAGCGACAATAGTACTTTGTCCATTTTGAGACGCCGTAGTCAGTATACACTTCCTCAAAATAGTCAGAATGACTAAATCAAGAAATCTGTCATGAATTTTTACGTTTTAGCAGAGGAGATGTTAGTCGCACAATTGTACATATAATTGAGATGTTTGGTGCAGTATTTCTGCATGAAATGTGCATGAAAACGATTCCGTACCCTTACACAATGTATGCACAAACTCTTCCGAACTGTTTCGTCTGGGAAGCATGTGGACGCGTTTAGCCCTGCATGTTGACGTTGACTTGCATGGTGTAATAAACATGAGGCAAATATAGTAGTTTCTTAGTTACTATATTTTTCTGTGTAAGACATTATACATTTGCTATTTGTGACATTGTTCCTCCGCCTTTGTAATCACAACTGTGTGTCTGGCAACCAAGTCGAGAACACATGATTACCATGTAAACTCAGAAACAGTAACACTACCAGAAATTACATCATTCGAACACATGGAATGATTGGAAATTGAATTTGTAAGCTTTAAACAGCCATTTTTGACTTATTTCATGGCTGCTCTTAAATAGTATTTCAGGCAAATGTATTTTAAGAGCCAGAACAGTGAATCACCCAGGTGCAGTGGGTGTAGGGTTCCCCTCATTCCATTTTAGAATTCTAGGTCAGGAACAAAGATTCCAAAACAACCATATTAAGAAACAGCCCACTATGTTTACATAGAAATTATCATGAATTGGAGAATTTACTGTAAGTGTAATAACCGTAAAGATTCATATTATATTTGGACAACCAGTCCCTGGCGGTGAACGAAGACAAAGGTTCCCTGCCAAGGAAAAGCGGTGGAGAGGGCACTGGATTTTAAGGTAAGGGCGGATAAGGATATGGGGGGTTAATTAATGAATATAGGTCAAGTCTCAGGAAGGAGGGGGGAGGAGAATGTGCCAAGCTCTCTTGAATTATGACATCAGGGTGGTCAGCCTCATAACTATGAAGTGTCTGGGAACCTGCTCAACAGGGACTCTCCTGGTAATGAGGTAAACAGAGATAGATGTGCCACTAGCCAAACCTCTTAAGTATGATTTTCATGAATAAGCCAAATGGCTTTTCCAGTGTCTCTTTTCATGTTTCCAATTTGTCTCTGCTGGTTGTGTACCAGTTATTTTATCTGTGTTGCTGACTAACTGGTTCAATATCAATTCCATTCCATACAGGTGACTTGAGGTAAGCAAAAGAATTCAACAGGCATCGAGGATGGATTCTTCCTGGAACATTTGAGAACTCATTCAGACTGTTCCCTTGTTCCATGGTTCCATTAAACTGGTTTTGTATGCTTTAAATTAAATTACATAAATCAAATTAGTTGCTGGCCAACAGGAGTTGTTTCATCCCTGCCTCATGTACTCTCATTTTCTTAATGAACAACATGAGTTGAGACACACTGATCCTCTTTGCCTCTGTAATCTCATAATCTGTCTTTTCCATGGGTTATATTCTCCTTGGAGTCTGGGGCAAAATTGCTCTACACTTTTCAAATGTGGGTTCAACACCAATTTCTCTTTCCAGGCACAATTCAGCAACAAAACGAGCCAAATCTAGATGGGATATTACAGCCCTAGTTTTTAAATTCAAAATGTTTTGCTTCCAACAAAATGACGACAACCCTTCTAGGTATGGGTCATTTGGGTCCCAGTGGAGACTAAATAGGGATACAGGCTACGATCATGCCTGGAAAAACAGTTGAGACAGGGCCTGATCTTGCACTGCTAAATGCAGTACTTTAAGGTCCTCATTCCCACAAGCCATTTGTGTGTGGCTTAGGGGTAGGAGGGAAAGAGTGGAAAGACCACAGAAACCAGGGACCACTCAGTAAACCCTGGCTCTGACTAGTGCCTACACGGCATGCTGGAATATAGGTCAGTGGAACCACGGGTGAGGCAGGGAGAGAGAAACAGAGAATTAGAGCGTACTCTATTTATAGAGGTGAAAGATGCATGGAGAGAGGGACAAAGATTGCGAGAAGGTAGACAAAAGACAGGGGAAAATGAGCTCAGATGATAGCACCTCGCAGGATGTAAACAAACGGGGTACTGTACCAGCGTTAACAACATATCACCCATGGCAACAAATGTTTTTTTTTTATTAAAAAAGGGGGGGGGAAACTAATCATGTCAACATCAATCCCTCCTGATCGAACAACACACTTACACTGCGCAAACAGATTGACTTAAAAAAAAACTAAGCTGCTCATCTCCTCTGCGGGCGGCTGGAATTAGCTGGAGACATGAATGGAGCTGGAGTGTTTGCCGATTAATGCATCACAAGCTCCTAGTCTCCCACTACTGCTACAGGAATAGAGCATCATAATAAGTGTGTATCCCACCCGAAGCACAGCGTGCCACCCTTACCTGATAATCAGAACATCTAAGCATCAAACCTACCCACTTCAATAGTGTATCTTATAACTAACCGCAGGGTACTGAAATAGTGATTGCCAATGAAAGGTTAATGTGTTTTTATGACAAATGTAGTGTGACCTGCCAGAACAAATGTCAAATAGTAAGAAATTCTACTGCTTCCCTTTTCACCCATCTAATATGCTTACGAGGCTCTGTGTTTCAATGGAACACTCCTACGCTTGTGGTAGACCATAATGAATTCCATGTCCAATTTCATGATAAAAGGTGAACAAAAAGCTGCATCTCAGAGTATGAATCTGTTACTGATAGCTCTGTTTAACATTAGCACACATCCTGGTTATACTTAATAAATATAAAGTCATTCTACCACAGGAAAGGGCTTGGTTACATTTGTGAAGTGATCAAAGAGAATCTAAATGTATGCCATTTACAATTATTGGGTCCAAACAACCACAAAGCTATATTTGGTGGGGCTTGAGTGCAAAAGCTGTTTTTTTGTTGAGCTCTTAAAGTAATGGGAGCAGGTGTAAAATAAGGAGGAGGCCCCCAGACCGCAGTGCCAATTTTCACTGAGACTGAGGAACTGAACTGCCCCCACTGGGGAAGAATGCAAATAGATGTATTTTTCAAAAATTCCAAGTAGGGTTGGGCCGATATATGAGTAAATAGAATAGGGACATTTGACATTGACAATATATTGTGATGTGCTGTATCAATATGTTGAAAATTAAGTCTAAATGAATTAACTAAGCCTTATTTTTTCCCAGTCAACACTAAGATTATTTAATGAGAAGGCGACTATACCAGTGTAAATAGGTACAAAAATGGCACAGTCTAGAATGATTTAGTCATTAACGGTGCAGAACGATAATATCGGATATCGCAATATTTAGAGTAGCACATCGTAGAAGGGGTCTCCCCAAATATCGTCCAAGAATGGGTTTATCTTCCCAAGAAAAAGTACACATTCTTGGACATGCAGGCGGAGTTCCAAGCCAACTCCTTGTTCCATAAACACAGCCATATCAGCCTCCGTTAAACAGGGGAAAAAAGGAGTGACCCAGTGCAGTCCATGTGTTTCCCAGTCACATGTGCTCCCTTGGCCTACTTCTCTGCCTCTCCCTCCCAGCCACAGCAGCACAATAACAAAGCACCTACTCTATCCTTCATTATCTTTCATTGTGCCAGGAAACCCTGAGAATGTCAGGCGGGTCAGGATAAACCCCACTCCACATTGTTTACCATCAACTACAATAGGAGTGAAACAAGACATAGTGCACGCTGCTCTAGTGAAACAAAGGTAATATCATCCTCATGATAATTAGCCATGTTATTACCATGTTTTTAGCAATAGCCTACTAATACAATAAGGAATATAGTAGCTGATCATTGTATTGCAATTACAAGCAATTTATGGAAAGGTTCATGAATCCTACAGAAAAGGGGTGTAGCGCAGAAAGGTGAGGATTGAAGAAAATGTATAAAGGCTAAATGAATATGTTTCTAATTGTGTATCACTACGATATGAAGGAAACCCAAATGTATAAAGGCTAAATGAATATGTTCCTAATTGTGTATCACTACGATATGAAGGAAACCCAAATGTATAAAGGCTAAATGAATATGTTCCTAATTGTGTATCACTACGATATGAAGGAAACCCAAATGTATAAAGGCTAAATGAATATGTTCCTAATTGTGTATCACTACGATATGAAGGAAACCCAAATGTATAAAGGCTAAATGAATATGTTTCTAATTGTGTATCACTACGATATGAAGGAAACCTAAATGTTTATTTGGCGCGTTTATCTGCTGCCCATCAGTGTTTCTGTTCTGCATGAATGGGTTGGGTGTCTTTGTTACGCCAGCTAGGATTCATTTTGGTAGGTTTTTATTCTGGTATTATAGGGGGCTCTGCAGCACATCCCCTCCCCGTTATGACTAATGCAACCTACACTTGGAGCTGGCATAGTGGTCCACCTTATGCGCCAAAAAATTAGCCCTCCTCAGCAACACACAATAGAGGCTTCCGCTGATTGCGTCATCTCCCCTACCTATATATGTTTTAATTACTTAAATGATTTATTATGCAACCCGCACCATTACTACAGCCTTTAGTGCAATGTGTTACAAAAATTGAACGCATAACCAAATGCTTTGCGTAATTTCCCATTGTGCATAGCACACCTGTACCATAGGCTATATTCTAAACTATATGGTATTGATGAACTTTTCGTGAGATATAATTCCGGTATGACTTTTCAAGAAAACATGAATAGTGTGAATAGCCTACACCCTTACCGCGGCACCAAAAGTAGGCAAGACACAACTGCGCATGCCATCACCAAACAGCAAACGCATGAGCTGCGGGCACCGGGGGCACTCATTCCACAATCATTCCCACATGCAGTGTGGGGGTACTTTCAACATACAGACTGAGCAGGATAGTCTTTTATAAAACAAGTTACAACAAGTGTGTGTGCAGTATTAATTATTATATGCATGTAGCCTAATAACTGCATAGGCTAAACGTTGAGATGGACAAGCAGCGCGCAACAGTGATGCTGATACGGAATTGGAGACTATAATGCACGTTACATAGTTGCTGTAGAGCGTTACATTGTCTAAAATGGTTTCCCAATATAACTAATAGCCTACACGGCAGGCACATATCTACGTCACATCACACGATTTTTAGCCCCCTTCAACATACCACTACTCTTTGTGGTGTCTCTGAACATACCATTACTCTCGGTGGTGTCTCTGAACATACCACTAGTCTTTGTGGTGTGTCTGATAAATGTACCTTTTGCATATTATAACAGATCCCCGGGGAAATCATTCAAGGCAAAAGCAAGTTTCTTGCACATAGCTTGTTTCCCTGTTGCATTCGCTACCCATAGGCTAATCCAACAACTTGTCAAGACTGAGATAGGCTCACATTTGACCCAGCAGCCTAAATAAGGACAGAAATAAACATGCCCAGTATATCCAGCTCACCTTACAAAAACAGCCAATACTTTAGACTTTCATTCACATCCAAAACAATGTTTTCAGAGATGTAGGACAGCACAATATTCTAGTAGCCTTACTCTATATTCAGTTTGCCCCACTGAGCAGGGGAAGGGTTAACGGGTTGGCTAACCTTTCACAAATTACTACATGTGATGGAGAGAAGTGTGACCTCAGACCATCATTGCCTCAGACCAGACTGGTCTGATAGACTAGATGTAACATAGTAAACGTAAATCCGGGACACTCAAATAAATGCATGTTACGCTTGGTATGGTTACAAACACAGATGGTTACTTATGGCAAAAACAAAAGTAGTGTGGATGGGTGGGCGTAAAACGCGAACGTCTAGGAACCCAAAGGTTGCGTGTTTGAATCTCATCATGGACAATTTTAGCTAATTAGCAACTACTTTTAATACTTGTCAACTACTTAGTATATTAGCTAACCCTTCCCCTAACCTTTAACCTAAAGTTAACCTTATCCCCAACCTTAGCCATAACCCCTAGCTAGCTAATGTTAGCCACTTAGCTAATGTTAGCATTAGCCACCAGCCACAACTAACTGCAATTCGTAACATATTGGAATCGTAATTTATCATACGAAATGGAAGATTGATCCACAAATGAATACATACCATACGAAACACAACGTACTAATTGAAGTGTCCTGGATTTAGTTGACCATTTTTACGTCTAACCCGGAGTCCAGGTGTAGACCGACAGGGAATTTTTTCCAGTTGCCTCCCATGGACTCAAAGCCTTACCATGCCGTTCCAAGTCTTAACAGTGTCATTTTAACTCACAAGCATTTCAATTACAATGTCATATATATATATATATATATATTCTTTAGTAACAAAATTATGGACATTTATTTCAGCAACATAAATTAATTTACCAATTGTAAATTATATAAAGACAGTTCTATATAGTTATATATATATATATATATAGAACTATATAGAACTGTCTTTATATAATTTACAATTGGTAAATTAATTTATGTTGCTGAAATAAATGTCCATAATTTTGTTACTAAAGAATAGAGGAATTTATCCAAAGAATAATACTTTTAACGTATTTCAAGTTATTGTATCTTTCAATATTTTCACAACTCTACTGTGATGGGGGGAAGTGAAGCTACTCCAAATAAGTGTGTCTTCTGTGGCCCCTGCCACCCAGCGTTCCTTGTTCTGAAGAAATTCCATGCTCCCCTTCTCCTTATCACCCCCCTCCCTATACATTCTGCCACTAAATAGGGGGAAAACGCCTCGCCTTGACAGAACATACATATGGTTCAACGTCCGTCACCAACATTATAAACACTTCCCGTTGTGCCAAAATGTTTGCAACAATGTATCAGTGAATTTGAAATTCATGCAAAACAAAAATGATGAAAAGTTTAATCGAAGTGCCACTAAGTAACACAGAAATTGGTATTATTAAACAATTTAATTTAATTGTTTTCAATAATAATAATTCACATTATACACACGAATCGACGGGACATTTAAAGGCAATCCATATAAAAATAAATGCTTACCTTGTATGTGTAAATAAAAGCCCACCGTGCGAAGTCTAATATAACATCCACGCTTCTGTTCAACAATTCCTATTTCCGACTACTATCGAATTCAAATGTGCGATCGTCCTTCAAGTACAGTGCGAGCTCTGTGATTAGTGCCTGTATGTGAGCATGAATTCTGTGTCGCTTATTTTGAATATGTTCTCTTATTACGTTAGAGACGTGCTACAATTTCCTCCTCGCTCTCTCAATGTCTCCAATTGTATGTTAGTAGGTCAGTAGTTGCATAACAGAAGTCTTTGGGTGCCTAGTCACGTTTTGTTTCTCGCTCGCGCGCTCCGTATCTGCCCCCTCCCCTTTCTTCTCCTTCGAATACTGTTGCAGAGAGGTGGGGAAGAGGAGAGAGGGGAGGGAATAAGTCAGACTTGCTGAGATGTAGGGTGAGATACCCCTAATTAGGTTAATAGAGGGAGAGAGAGTGAGAGAGAGACTTGGACAAATGGAATGGTGGGGAGACATTTTTAGAAACAAGCCTTCAGCAGAAGATATATAAAGAAACAATTGTATCCAACAGCTGTTGTTTAGGGGAGAAATGTGTGCCCCTTTATTGAATGGATAGGCCTAATTACTCCAGACGGCTCAGTTTCGCCCTTTTAAATATAGCTTTATTTTTTCAGCTTTATTCTAATGAGCAAACCAAAATCTATTCACATTGTCCCTCATTAGCACATGAGTAGTTCTTTCTTCATATTCAGAAGAATGAATGCATAACCTGCCTAGCCTAGGCTTTAGCTTAACATGGAGCAGGTGACATGGGTTTGAATCTAGTCGGACACATTTATCAGGAGCTACAATGGTCTGTTACAATTGTGACATGGCCACATACAATTGTGACATGCACTTCGCTGCAACCTGGATTCAGGGGTGGACATAATATAGTAAGTGAAAATCCAGGACACTCAAATTAGCTGTTATGTTTGGTATGGTATGTATTCATTTGTGGATGTCCATCATCCATTTCGAATTACATTTCGTATGATATGTTACCAATTACAATTCATATGATATTTTAGGGGTTAAGGTTAGGGTTAAGCACAGGAGGTTGGTGGTACCTTAATTGGGGAGGACGGGCTGATAGTAATCTCTGGAATGGAATTAATTGAATGGTATCGAACTCATCAAACACATGGTTTCCATGTGATGAGTTGTTCTCTCCTCAGCAACACCTTCTGTGAGGTTAAGGTTAGGAGTTCGGTTAAAGGGTTAATGGTAGGGTTTGGGGAAGGATGTAGCTCAAAAGTATTAAATAGTTGCAAATTAGCTAAAATGTTCAAGTTGTTTGTGATGAAATTCGAACACGCGTTACATGCCCACCTATCCACCCGACAAAAAAAAATATTAAAATGTATGCACTCAAGTCGCTCTGGATAAGAGCATCAGCTAAATGACTAAAATGTAAAAAATAAATAAAATGCAACCAATCCAAACGTAACATGTCATGCTAATTTGAGTGTGCCAGATTTCCGTTTACTATTTTACGTCTAGTCTGAGAACAGGTTGATCACTCATGCCAAACAAGAACAGGATGAAAATGAGTTTTAGTAATTTGTAGACACATTGCAGTAAGTTGTCTGATTTTGTTGTGACATTGGCTCTCATTTCCAGCAGCTGTAGCCTTGTGGTTCATGCATCTGGTTACGGTTTTTGCATAACCGCTTGAATCTCAAGAGCTCAGTACCTCATTCTCATCTGATAGAGACATTATACTGTAGGCTACTTTATTGGCATCCTTCTTCTTATGACACACGATTTGTCTTGTTTTGCATTACATGTACAATGCACACCATTCAGTAAAGAAAGTCTTAGTTGATCATTAAAGCCCCCTGTCGTCTTACACCATATAGAAGGTAGCAATTTACATAGTTTTAAATACACAATTGTAACACATTGGTTGAATTTGTGTGTTTTTGGTACTTCCCAAATAGTGAACTAAAATTTGACTGCAATTGTATTTATTGCTGTTATTGCCAGTTCAGTAATGTGTTACTCAGTACAGTAATGACAGGGTGAAATGATTGAAATGGAGTTCAGACTTTTGGAATGTAATCTGTGACCCTTGACAAAAATTGTTTGTCTGAAATATCCATATCCTTTTGCTCATTTAATGTGCATCTTGACTTGGAATGAGCAATATATCTTAGGCCTATGTCCTAGCTGGATATGAAGATGCCATGTAGCTACAGCAAGGGGAAGGTTGACTGCTCATTTTCACTCTCATTCTTCTTTTTTTCTGGTAAATGAATTCCTGGTGGGACAGGCTCATGGTTAGGAGGTAGACTGTGATCTCCTGTGCTTTGATGATTACATCCTCTTCCTCTCTCCAGTCCATCTGCCCTCCACTATCTGACCTTACAACCTGTGCCTGTTCTGTCTTGCGTCAACAGAGAGCCATGGAAACAACTGGAGCGATAACGGTATTATTTAATGCATTTTGTTGTGTCCACGGCAGTTTTGATTGGAACAAAAGGACTGGCTGAATGCCTAGAGGGCTGTTTCCAATTGCAGATGCTTTTAATAGATCTCTCTCATTATCTTCAAGGCCCTGGTTACTTCTCATGTGGCCGAAGAGAGCAGCAGGGAATGGAGGGTTGAAGTCTGACTTCAGGCTCAGTCTTTGTTCAGCATATGCTCTCTGTCTCTGTCTTTCTCTCTCTCTCTTTCTCTCTTTCTTCAACCGACCCACTTGAGCTTTCAAATGCACTTTGTGTATCTACCTGCAATGCCATGCATTTTATTGTGTATCATTGTGCTATTGAACACAGCGTCACAGACATAAGTGCGCCTCCATATGCCTCATTTGTTTCACAAATGAGCAGGTTGACTCACCATTCGTGAAAGGTTTTCTATGTGTTTCTTTGTATTGTGGATAATGAATGGAGGTAGCGAGCATGCAGCAATACCTTCCTCATGTCAATGATAGAAACAACCTTGAGAGCAAATGCATATAGATGTTTCATTAATTTGGGTCATATGGAGGCTTAGAGGATTGGTCCTCATTTTTCTATGTCTATTAATTGCTGTTTACCTGAAGATGCCACTCATTGCCTACTCTATGTCCATCTCATCATCTGGAGAGAACCCCAAACATGGACCAAGCACCGGCATGCTTCCATTATACCCCTCTCTCTCCCATTCCTCTTTGTTCAGAGCTGAAGCATTGGCCGTGAACTTGACGCACCCCCCCCCCCCCCCCCCACTCCCTCTGTACCCCACCCCACCCCACCCAACCACTCCCCCTCCTAGCTACGTATGCATAGGTTCCCATGGCAACTGTCACACTTCCTGCCTAGCAACCGGCGTTATCTCCCGCTGAAAACAGCGGGGACAGAATGGAGAGGGGAGTAGCAGGGGGGTTGCGGTTTAAGGGGTGTGTTATTGGGGGTGGTTGTGTAGTAGTGTGCTGATGCAGTAGTAGCTTCATTAACTAGCCTCACTCCTCTCCTCCACCCCCACCCGTCCTCTTCCTCCCACTCTCACTACAGGAATCCCCAATTTGACTGAGGAACCTGTGAAGCCAGCTGCAGGTTGAGGAGAGCATCTCCTTTGTAATGAGATAGGAACGTCACAGGGCTCAGTGAATGGAAGATGTTCTGCACCGGTGGATACATGGCGCCTCTACAGAGTTCTACTGTCAGCTTGTTTTCCCTTCATCTTGATTGATTTGACTTGTTTACATTGACACACATGCTGGTTTAGGTAGGCCTATCTCATTCAATGTAGGGTTTGGTTACTAGGGGCAAATAATAATTAAATGACTTGATGGTTTGAGTGTTGTTATTGAGTGACATAGCAAATAAACCTTGGTGTAATTTTGCCACTACACCTGCACCAAATAAAATCTGCCACACTGAAATAAACACACAGGCTACTATGTCACTATCTGTGTGCTCTGAATGACAACAATAGCACCATCAGCTAGCCTACTCAACAAATGGTAGTCTGTGCTGCCACCTAGTGGTTTCTAAAGTTATTATGCTGTTATATTTATTACCGCGCTCTGATCTGCTTTGGTTTGTCAAGGGATTTCATATGGGAAATTAACAATGTTCAGACAAATTATAGGTTTAAAGGGTCATTGGTATGACACATCTTAGACTAAGTAGGTAAAGCTCTTAGTAAAGCATCTGCATGATGAGTGAACCTATGGGTGCCGTGCAGGGAGTGTAATTAAGTTTGTTATGATGAAATCTTATTTCGTTAATGTGAATGTGTCTTCAGGCCCAGTCTAGCTCATACCACCCACATCCCCTGAAATCCCCTGTAATGATTATAATTGCAGTTTCTCTGTAGCTGTGGCCTCTAATACACACTAGATCATGACTGGCATGCAGACTCCACCCCTCAGGACTCGTTTGCTCCTGTCTGGATAGACAAAGTTCTATAGTCTCACCTGTCCAATCTGTCTGGCTCTGCTGCTCTTCCTACATACTTAACTCTGTGTAAGTTAGGTCTCAGACAGGAGAAATATGTGACAGAGGATATTCAATAAGGTTGAATATTCTAAACGGTTGACTTTAGTGTATACTGATGAACTATGTTCTCAAAGGCTGCTACTAAATCCCTGAAGAAATCTTTGAGTCATTGTAGAACAATTACTCCACCTGTTAGATAATGTGAGACAAAGCAAGATACATATTTCCACAGTGTAAGTGGAGACATTTAGACTGCAACATGTTGTTTTCTCAGTGACTTAATACATGGAGGAAATCTATGATAATGCATGCTTTGGTGGATATAATGGTGTCCTAACAGTGGGAGGATCAAGTGCAGGGGTGGGAAATCATTTTTGCTCGAGGGCCACATTGGGATTTCAAAATTCAGCAGAGGGTCGCACACATTTTCTTTTTACTCAAACCTCCTGCGGGTCAGATTGAATGGGCTCACAGGCCGTTGCCCATCCCTGATACTGTATGTTGCCATCCCTGACCAAGTGGCTGCTTGACTTTTAGAGTATTAGAAAGTGTATAATCAAAACGAGACGAAAATATTTAATTTCAAAGATTTATTCACGAGTACAAAAATGTATTTTCATACAGATATTCACAGAACAACAAATATTTTCATCACTTAGATACAGTTTACAGTGCATGTCGAGTAATTACACAGACCATGTACTCTTTGGACAAGGCTAACAAACAGTATTCAACTGAGACATGAAAACACTTTCACTAGTTGCCAGACACAGTGTGTTGTCCTACATGAAGCATATCACATTTCAACGATTGACATGGTGTGTGTCTGTCCTCACAGCTATGCTGTTGACTGTGCAATGGAATGATAGAGTATTAGTTGATTTCCAATTGTCATCATCCAAAGTCCATTGTGTTGCAATACATTAAAGAGATGCCAATAGTTGAAAGTCCTCATTCAGGGACTGGAGACCGTCACCTTTCAGGTTATCTGTCCTCAGTGCCCTTTCTATGGTTGTGTTTACAGTTTAAAAGAATGTGGTGTTCTTTCCTCATGCATATTCAAAACCAATTAGTGCCAATGCCACAGCACTAATAATGAGTTTGTTGAAGCTCCAGTTGAATTACAGTGTACATTAGTTCAGCACCAGTTCACCTCAATGTCTCAATCACTGACATTGCTTTTCTGTGGCCTTGAGAAGCAGCATTGTTGTACATGCAGAGTGGAGATGACTGTCAATAGTACAGCATCCTCTGGAGAGGTGAGGCAGTGTTCTCTTGTGTCAGAGTGTTTTTGAGGGTCTCACAGTGTGTGGGGCAGAGGGCCACAAGTTAACCAACACCTATAGCTTTGTGCTTTCATAAGGTGATGATGGGACTTGTTACAGAAACTGTTCTCAATTGAGGCGCAGATAAGGAGTCTAGGAGTTTAGGATTTAGGAGAAGAAAATCAGGACAACTCAAAATTAGAGGGTAAAAATACACACACTCATAAATATAAAGGTAAATAGTTTGAATTGAGGATATGGGGTGGATCATAGTCCAGTTGGCCCAGGGCATTGGTTTGCCACTGTAGCAGCTCAGCGTGCCAAGGTACTGTTGTGTTTAGAGTCTCTGTTTCCCTCTATCTCATTTTCACCATGTGTGTGTGCTTATGTTAAGTTAGTATGCTAGCTCAGATTGAGCTTCCTCTTCTGGGATGGGACAGTTTACCGAGCATCCACTGACCCAGTCCTGGGCTCAGTTCACTTTAGCCAGCAGCTGCTCTGAGAACAGCTTCTTGAGCTGGGCCACCTCTTCACTGAGGGAGCTGAGGTGGGACTTGAGGACATTGTTCTCTGTATAATAATGAGACTCTGTCTGGCCCTGTAGGGGTGTAGGTTGGCCATACTGAGTGGACTCTTGCTGTTGTCGCCCCCTCCGGGTCTCCTCTCCCTCCTGCTTATGTGGCCAGACTCCTGCCCCCTCAGCTCCACCCAACATGATGTGTCCGTTGACTGCCTCCCGGGGACCGTCTCTTGCTCCCATTGACTGTGTGGGGCTGTGCCTGTTGTCCTCTCCACTGCTGAGGATCTTGAAGCGCATTTTGTGAGGAAAGTTCTTTATGCCCTCCCCAGACTCCACTTTCCCCATTATCACTCTGGAGAGCTCCCCAGGGAAGTGTCCACTGTGGTGCACCTGGGCCTCTGCAGGGGAGTGGTGTAGCTCGTAGCCCAGCTCCTCTGCTCTGTGTGGGGACAGTTTGCCATGATCACTCAGTCGGTCCTCAAAGGAGAGGGGGCTCCCTAAACTGGAGCTGCCAGGGGTGGAGAACCCAGAGTCCTCTGACATGCTGCCAGCGTCCCTGGAGCCTTGCATGCTGAACTGGCCCCCGGGGGCAGCAGGGTGGCTCCCTGGTCCACTGTTCAGATAGTAGTGTGGAGCCAAGGTCTGTGGAGCACAGGGGGCTGCAGGGAGGGGCAGGATGGGTGTGTTGGAGGGATCTTTGACCAGGCCGAAGCGGAACTTGAGAGCCAGCAGCTCGGCCCTGAGACGTGCGTTCTCCTCCAGCAGTGCCAGCACGCGATTCTCCACCACCATGTCGTTGACGCGGCGCTTCTCCCTGGAGCGCTTGGCCGCCTCGTTGTTCTTCTTGCGCTTGTCCCAATAGCCGTCATCCTTCTTCTCACTGGGTATGAACTCACGCTTCCGTCTGAGGGGGTTCCCAGAGGCGGGCGGATCATTGGTGCGCTTCAGAGCAGAGGTGCGTCCGAGCAGAGAGCGGGCCAGCAGGCTGCTGGAGGTCAGGATGGACACGGCCTCGTCTGTGAAGGACAGGGTCCCACCAGGTGTAGAACTGGACTCTCCACCGCTCTGCTCCCTCATGTCTTGAGAATCTTCTTCAAACATCTCACTGGTCACACTCATGGTTTTGCTGTGTTGAGATTTACTGTTCTTCAGATAGTGTCTCAAAATCCAGTGTCGTGGAATGGTATGGCGGTAAATTGTTTCAATACCCCCACCTAGCGTTCAAAAGAGGAAGAAGAAATGGAGAGGGGGATTTAATTGTTATGCAAGACCAGTTACAACACAATGTTATGTAACCCCATTACATTTTTCCAGTTAAACTGGAGCTACTTGCACAACAAGCCCACATGACTCTTGAATAAGAACCATGATGTACTAAGTGCTAGACAGACATCTCTTTTGAAAATGTTTACAATATAATAATCAAAGTGGGCTCCTGTCAGTCTAAAGGTTAAACGGTTAATTATAAGATCTATATTTCTTAAATAAAAGCTTTCTTTAGAATTGGGAGGAAAAAACAATAACATTTTAGCCTTATATTTATTAATTATCCCTGTCCTGACCCAATGACTGGAACTGGAGTCGCTTCATCAGACTAAATCAGTGTTAGCCTACATGTAGGTTAACATAGTGTTATATAACACACCGTATCAATATCTAGAAAAATCCCCGCAATGACCTGTATTGATTGCTTTGTTTATTTTTGATTTGACTAAAACAAAACGGCTTAACATTTTCAGTTAACGACCAGACGTTATATCTTTCAGGAATCGAATTGCCTCAATGACATTTATAAGAGCACAAGCCTAGTTTGCAAGTTAATAATAGTCCGCGCCCTACTGCTATTCCCTCCGTTCATTTACCAATGGTTCGCTGTATAGATCGAACTGTTAATTAACCTAGCTGCAGTACATCCCTAAACGAATGCTGAACTGGTTCTTCTCTAAACCGTTTAGAGGATGTCATTCTACATTTCAGTCAGATATACAAAGGGAACGAAATAACGTATTTAAACAGCAATGAAAGTTTCAACAAACTATTGCAATGAAGGTCCTGTTAAGCATAATTACATACCTGTTCCACTAAATCTATTCAGATCATCTTAAGTCATCATAATTCTGTGACTGTAAAGTTATCTACTGAATAGATCACTGGCGAAGCCTAATAATGACATTTGTGGAGTAGTTGTGTGTGATAAACATATATATTATATAAATATATTTAAATTTATTTTATCTAAAGCTGATTCGAAAGTTGGCTGTAGTTTTCTTTACTTGGTATATTTGATATTATTTAACCTCAAATCATCGTAGCCTTCATAATTGATAGGCTTCTGTTGTAGGCAACATTGTCACATTTCTGCTCCTTATGCGATTGCCTATTCTCTGTAGTATAATGAAGGCACTGTTGAAATACACCGCATGAGTGTAAATTGTGAAATTACCTTGAGTTGGAGTCTCGTTGTCTCAGAAAAGCACCGATCTTTCAATTAAAGAAACGTGTCACAATGTAACAGAGCGATCATAATAATTCAGCAGCTTCGATTCAGCACTGGGTCATCGAATACACAGGATACTTTGTTTCCTGCACGGTGTAGGCTACTGTTAGCCTACTCAATATTAGGCTACTAGTCTCTCTGACACCTTGTGTCTCGCGTTTCTGCTCCACTTGGATTGCTGCAGCTCCTATTGGTTTCTTTCCCGGTGAAGTTCAGCGGAGGACGTTTCCTATCCTCACTTGAACCAATGGGCCGCATATGTGTGGTGCGCTCACTGAGACCGCCTCTCTCCATGCCAAGACCCACCCCTGTCCTGGCAAAGGAAAGCTCACATAACGTTATCCTGCTCATGCATCATCAACTGAACTCGCTAGCCCATCCTTTCGTAACAATTAAGTAATATTGCCAACTCTGGCTCCCTCTCACTCCCCCTGCAGATTTCCAATAGACCTATGATCTTCAACCAAACATCAGCTTTAGGGACGGCATGCTCGGTTTCACGTCAAAGTGAGTGATAGATCAGAGTTGTTGGAATAGAATTGAGAAAGAAAATGCCAGCAGTCATTATGTAAGCATTTGACTGAATCCATTCTCATTATAAAGGAGACATTCCTAAAAAAAAAAAAAAAACTGTAGATGTCTGGAGGGATATAGTGCAGGGAAATACTCTCTGTTTTTTATATGGCTTCTTATGAAATGTTCCATAAAAACAGCAGAATTCAGCAGTCACATGAGCTTTTAGAGTGGAACATACTGTATGCATCAGTCGAATGACCACCAAGCATCTTATGAAAATAAATCCTGGGTTTAAAAAAGTCTCTCCTGAATTAGTTTCAAATCCAGACTATAGGCAGGCAACAGCTTGAGACTTTATGACATTCTTTCCTCCATGTCAGTCTTGTTCCTATAGGATTAATACATTTTTAAACCATGTTATTTTTTTCTGGAAATAGATAAAGACAAAGTTTTCAAATCTAAATTGGTTAAACTACACACATACACAGAGCATACCAAACATTAGGATAATCTTCTTAGTATTTAGTTGCACGCCTCCCTTTTGCCCTCAGAACAACCTCAATTCATCGGGCAAGGAGTATAGAAGGTGTGGAAAGTGTTCCACAGGGATGCTGGCCCATGTTGACCCCAATGCTTCCCATAGTTGTGTCAAATAGTCCTGATGTCCTTTGGGTGGTGGAACATTCTTGAAACACACAGAAAACTGTTGAGCATGAAAAATCTAGCAGCGTTGCAGTTCTTGACAAACCGGTGCGCCTGGCACCAAGTACCATACCCTGTTCAAAGGCACTTTAATATTTATCTTGCCCATTCACCCTCTGAATGGCACACATACACAAACCATGTCTCAATGTGTAAAAATCATTCTTTAACCTGTCTCTTCCCCTTCATCTACACTGATTGAAGTGGGGTTAACAAGTGACATCAATAAGAGATCATAGCTTTCACCTTAATTCAACTGGTCAGTCTATATCATGGAAAGAGCAGGTGTCGTTAATGTTTTTTATGCTCTGTGTACAATGAACTGGTTGCTGACCTCATAATATATCATATCTGTTCTTAGGCAAAACAAGATGAAATTAATTACAATGATTAAATGAATAGTGACTCATCATGTACTTTTGATGTTCATCTGTTTATACAGTGTGATGTCCATTGACCGCTCAGCCTACAATAGCCAGGCGCTGCAAGGCGCTAGTGATGTCATTTCCCAATTATCACCCTCGCTGTCCATTTGGTATGACCACAGGCATTCCTCCGGCCCTCTCCACTAACTATGCAACCACTACGCACCCACCTCAACTGGCACAGTGCCTGCCTTGGTCCTCTCCCCTTCAACAATCCCTTCAACAGAGCCTCGTGAGTGCTTGCTGTTTGCGTGGGTCTTGGTTGCAGAATTTATCATTTGTGTTGGATGCAAGATATAGATATGAATTATATAAAAGATATAAACAAACAAAATATCGCGTGAATCCCTCTTTAGTGGCGGTAGTCTGAGGCCCTCTTCAAGAAGTTTAAGTTGCAAATCAATCGTTGTTTTTGAAATCAGTGGACAGTCAATGAAAAATGCACTCTTGCAACAGCCTATGGAATAAAAGTGGGGCATTTATTGTGCAATCTAATTCATGCAGATAAAAAAATCCATAGGCCTAATGGACCCATACTCAAACTAGCACACTTTTGATAGACTTAAAGGGGAAATCTGTAGTTGCTACATCCATTTTGGACATATAAATTATTTATAGTAATGTAAAAATATAATTTAATCGTATTATTATATGTAGTAGAAAGAAATGGGTTAGAAAAATGTAACATCCATGTATTGCCATCTATGTAATCTTTAACATTGATTTATCCTGCAATAGAAGTTGTTCAATTGGTAACATACATTTGTGTCTTCTTCTAATGCCTCTTAAGGGGAAAGTAATCTAAAAGTACCTGAATGTAATCAGATTACGTTACTGAGTTTGGGTAATCCAAAAGTTATGTTACTTTGGACAGGTAACTAGTAACTGTAACGGATTACATTTAGAAAGTAATTTACCCAACCCGTATGGGGTCAGGGATTAGTTGGATAACCCATTTTCTCCAGTGTTCTTCTGTACAGAACTCAATGTACATGGTGAGGTCACTGTCCTCCTCACTGTGTTTGCCATGGCTATCACAGGCCAAAGAAGATCAAACATCATGGGGCCAGGGGCTAGTTTAACTATCTATCTTACTGCAAGCTGGGGTGGGGTAGGTGGGAGATAGCTGGGATGCATGCATGTATTCACAGACGTAATTGAATAGGTCATACTCCAATTCATATAATGGTACTCAATATCAGTGTCTTCATTTGCGTTAAAGGAACACTTTGATGTAACTGTAACTACAGTGTAACAAAGCTTGCTTTTTTTGCCTTATTTGCCTGAAATACACACTCATTTGAGGCATTACACACTCACATCATACAGTGATCTCTATACATATAAATATCTCTGTCCTGCCTGCCAAGTGGGTGGTACACAGTGGCACAGAGGGACTCACAGTTAGGCTGTTTTTATCCCAGCAAGACTGAACGACAGAATTGACCACTGGGAGAGGACAGGGAGGTTTTAGTGGAAGATGGTGGTACAGGGATGTTGTGTAACGTCCTCTGGGACACACTGGGATCGTGCCTAAAATACCAACATGAGGAGTCCACTGAGGAAAACAAAGGCCATGATCTCTATACTATAATTTACTGTACATTTTGTTCTATTGACACACATGAATGATTGCTGCAACCTGGTCTCAGAGCATTTCATATTATTCTGTATGTAAATTCGAGAGACTCCATTTAGTATGATATTCTACGTTTGGCCGTATGGTATGTATTAATTTGTGGATATCCACCACCCATTTCGTATGATATGTTACAAATTACAATTTGTATTATATGTTATGAATTAGCAAATCGTACAATATGTTACGAATTTGCAGAATTTACAATATGTTAGGAATTCTAGTTAGGTGGCTAACGTTAGCTAGCTGGCTAATATTACCTAGGTTAGGGGTTAAGGTTCATTTTTAGGAGCTAGGTTAAAGGGTTAAGGTTAGGGTTAGGGTTAGGGGAAGGGGAAGGATTAGCTAAAAGGGTTAAGGTTAGGGTTAGGTGAAGGGTTAGCTAAAAAGGTTAAGGTCAGGGTTAGGAGAAGGGTTAGCTAAAAGGGTTGCAAAGTAGCTAAAAAGTAGTAAGTAGATGAAAGTTGCTAATTAGCTAAAATGCTATAGTTGTCCGTGATGAGGTTTGAACTCAAAACCTAGATGTTCACGTTGTACGCCCACTCATCCACTACAACCAACCACCTTAGCCTTAAGTAACCATCTGTCTTATGTAACCATATCAAACGTAACATGTCATACTAATACCAGATTTACATTTACTATGTTCACTGGTCACGATGGCAACACCCACCCGTAGCACGCGCTCCAGCAGGTGTATCTCACTGATCATCCCTAAAGCCAACACCTCATTTGGCCGCCTTTCCTTCCAGTTCTCTGCTGCCTGTGACTGAAACGAATTGCAAAAATCGTTGAAGTTGGAGACTTTTATCTCCCTCACCAACTTTAAACATCTGCTATCTGAGCAGCTAACTGATCGCTGCAGCTGTACATGGTCCATCGGTAAATAGCCCACCCAATTTACCTACCTCATCCCCATACTGTTTTTATTTATTTACTTTTCTGCTCTTTTGCACACCAGGATCTCTACCTGCACATGACCATCTGATAATTTATCACTCCAGTGTTAATCTGCTAAATTGTAATTATTCGCCTACCTCCTCATGCCTTTTGCACACAAGGTATATAGACTCTTTTTTATTTATTTATTTATTTTCTACTGTGTTATTGACTTGTTTATTGTTTACTCCATGTGTAACTCTGTGTTGATGTCTGTTCACACTGCTATGCTTTAATTTGGCCAGGTCGCAGTTGTAAATGATAACTTGTTCTCAACCTGGTTAAATAAAGATGAAATAAATAAATACAATTTAAAAAATGCTACGTCTAATCTATGAGACCTGGCTGGATTACTGCAGGAAAAGATTTCACAACACTTCCTTCACACCTGGACCACACCTTGTCAAAGTTTCTCTCTCTTTTTTCTTTCTTTCTTTCTTTCTTTCTTTCTTTCTTTCTTTCTTTCTTTCTTTCTTTCTTTATTTCTTTCTTTCTTTCTTTCTTTCTTTCTTTCTTTCTTTCTTTCTTTGTGTCTCTCTTTTGTTGTGCCTTTCTCCCCCCTCGCACTCGCTATCTCTCGTCAAACTCTTTCAACCCTGTTGGCCAGTCTCAGACCATATCACAGCCTCATTCCAGAAGCTGGGGTTATTGTGTCTCAGTTTAGATAATGGGCTGTAACACATTGACATGTTGCACCACTTATCTGCCCTGCACTCATTGACACGCTACAGATAGGAATGCTCAACACCATGCTGTAGTTTCTAGTAAAACTACAGCATATCAGTAATTGCTATTGAAGACACCCCAACCTGAAATAAAACTGCCATGTCCCCATTTGACCCCCCTTTATAGGCTCAGCACCATCTATCCCTCCACTATCCCCTCCATACAGAGTCACGTGTACTGTGCTGTAAAATGCTATTTTAATTCTATATAGAATTATTCCACAATATTGCAACATTTAGTTTTCCTGAATTGAGAATTAACTTCAAGCTCTGAATCAATGAATGGAACGAATTGCAAAAATACCTGAAGTTGGAGACTTATATCTTCCTCACTAACTTTAAGCATCAGCTATCTAAGCAGCTTACCGATCGTTGCAGCTGTACACAGCCCGTCTGTAAATAGCCCATCCAATCTGCCTACCTCATCCCCATTTTGTTTTTATTTACTTTTTTGATCTTTTGCACACCAGTATTTCTACTTGCACATTATCATCTGCACATCTACATCACTCCAGTGTTTAATTTGCTAAATTGTAATTACTTCGCTACTAAGGCCTATTTATTGCCTTACCTCCTCACGCCATTTGCACAAACTATATATAGACTTTTTCTATTGTGTTATTGACTGTACGTTTGTTTATTCCATGTGTAACTGTGTTGTTGTTTGTGTCACACTGCTTTGCTTTATCTTGGCCAGATCGCAGTAGTAAATGAGAACTTGTTCTCAACTGGCTACCTGGTTAAATAAAGGTGAAATACAGTGCCTTGCGAAAGTATTCGGCCCCCTTGAACTTTGCGACCTTTTGCCACATTTCAGGCTTCAAACATAAAGATATAAAACTGTATTTTTTTGTGAAGAATCAACAACAAGTGGGACACAATCATGAAGTGGAACGACATTTATTGGATATTTTAAACTTTTTTAACAAATCAAAAACTGAAAAATTGGGCGTGCAAAATTATTCAGCCCCTTTCATTTCAGTGCAGCAAACTCTCTCCAGAAGTTCAGTGAGGATCTCTGAATGATCCAATGTTGACCTAAATGACTAATGATGATAAATACAATCCACCTGTGTGTAATCAAGTCTCCGTATAAATGCACCTGCACTGTGATAGTCTCAGAGGTCCGTTAAAAGCGCAGAGAGCATCATGAAGAACAAGGAACACACCAGGCAGGTCCGAGATACTGTTGTGAAGAAGTTTAAAGCCGGATTTGGATACAAAAAGATTTCCCAAGCTTTACACATCCCAAGGAGCACTGTGCAAGCGATAATATTGAAATGGAAGGAGTATCAGACCACTGCAAATCTACCAAGACCTGGCCGTCCCTCTAAACTTTCAGCTCATACAAGGAGAAGACTGATCAGAGATGCAGCCAAGAGGCCCATGATCACTCTGGATGAACTGCAGAGATCTACTGCTGAGGTGGGAGACTCTGTCCATAGGACAACAATCAGTCGTATATTGCACAAATCTGGCCTTTATGGAAGAGTGGCAAGAAGAAAGACATTTCTTAAAGATATCCATAAAAAGTGTCGTTTAAAGTTTGCCACAAGCCACCTGGGAGACATACCAAACATGTGGAAGAAGGTGCTCTGGTCAGATGAAACCAAAATTGAACTTTTTGGCAACAATGCAAAACGTTATGTTTGGCGTAAAAGCAACACAGCTCATCACCCTGAACACACCATCCCCACTGTCAAACATGGTGGTGGCAGCATCATGGTTTGGGCCTGCTTTTCTTCAGCAGGGACATTGAAGATGGTTAAAATTGATGGGAAGATGGATGGAGCCAAATACAGGACCATTCTGGAAGAAAACCTGATGGAGTCTGCAAAAGACCTGAGACTGGGACGGAGATTTGTCTTCCAACAAGACAATGATCCAAAACATAAAGCAAAATCTACAATGGAATGGTTCAAAAATAAACATATCCAGGTGTTAGAATGGCCAAGTCAAAGTCCAGACCTGAATCCAATCGAGAATCTGTGGAAAGAACTGAAAACTGCTGTTCACAAATGCTCTCCATCCAACCTCACTGAGCTCGAGCTGTTTTGCAAGGAGGAATGGGAAAAAATTTCAGCCTCTCGATGTGCAAAACTGATAGAGACATACCCCAAGCAACTTACAGCTGGAATCGCAGCAAAAGGTGGCGCTACAAAGTATTAACTTAAGGGGGCTGAATAATTTTGCACGCCCAATTTTTCAGTTTTTGATTTGTTAAAAATGTTTGAAATATCCAATAAATGTCGTTCCACTTCATGATTGTGTCCCACTTGTTGTTGATTCTTCACAAAAAAATACAGTTTTATATCTTTACGTTTGAAGCCTGAAATGTGGCAAAAGGTCACAAAGTTCAAGGGGGCCGAATACTTTCGCAAGGCACTGTATATACTTTTTTAAAGTGCTCCTCTGAGAGTTCCACACAGAAACACATTCAACTCTTATCGAATCATCTATACACGCAGCCACATCCACTGTTTCATAATCATAAGCATATGACATGTACTGCGGCTCCTAAAAATAGAACACGGCTCATTTTGTTTAACTTGTGGGTCTGTTTCATAACAGGGGGACTAAGCCCCCCGTCCTCCTTAAAGTGGCAATATGCAATTGCTACATACATTTTTTGACAAATTAATTATATAAACCTGTTGATTCTTATAAACGCCTTATGAGCATATTTTAACTGCCTTACCTCATTAGAACCCAAATTACAAGCTTATTTTACTCCATTGTTTGTAAACAACGCAATTGTAAACTAACACTGTATAGCCTCAAAACATGGTTAAAACTATAATTGTGATATCATGGATGGTCAGTCCTTGCATCCATAGCTTTGTCTATGAATTTGAGAGTGAGTTAAATTTCCCCAACCCCATCCCTCAGCTGTTTACCAGAAGAGCAGCAGTGTTGTTATAGTTTGAACTGCAGATTGCCCCTTTAACTCTATACTGTATGTCTATCACTCTCCATCTGCTAAATCCAAAGCACATGCACTAACTCACAATGAACACTAAATTAACACACAGAACTTACTCTGTGTTAACATTTTGCTTTGAGGCAAAACCGTATGCGTTTCAGTATTAACCTCTGACACACACATCAGAACAACATGAGAAAAACAGAGCATTGTGACGAGGAACACAAGACCTCAGAACCCTTCCTTCCACATGCTTCTATTCCTGGATTCTAAAATACGTCACACAGTTGCCACAGCAACCACTGCTGGTTGCAGAGAGGAGGGGATGTGATGAAATAATCATAAAATGGGCGGGTAACAAATGGAAAATCAAGTTTTCACATCCAGATCAGATCAATAAACCAGAAAAATACTTTCAGCCTAAAGTTATTTTCTTCACAATATGTTGAAAAGCACAAATGTTAATGATGCAGATGCAGACAGAGTATGAAAGCCATGTCTGGCCGTTCTTATTTTAGGTTGAGCTCCGTAAGCAGTTCTCTAGCTCAGTGCCAGGTCGGCTCCAGGAAGGAGCGCAATCTCCATTATTTCCTGTAACTGGGAGGTAATGACCTTGTCACCTAATGCCATTATGTGACTCAATGTGTCACCAATCCATGTGTTGTTCAATGGGCACACTTTGACCTACAATCCTGGCTAGCTGCAGAGCGGAGGTGACAGCCGTCCAGTGTGTAATTGTAAGAGGCAGAGCTCATTGAAAGTCGTCCTTTTTTCTTTGAACATAGCCTCTGATAAACACTTGTATTGGTTTCAAAGAGCATAAAAGCATATGGAATATAGCTTACTAGGCAACACAAGATGTTATTGCCTTCTTCCACTCTATTGAAATACAAATTGACAAGGAACTGAATGTATTTATATTTGCTGTGCAACTACTCTACTATGACATCTGTCATCAAGTCAAACGCATTGTTCAGTTGTCATGAAATAAGATATAAATCCTCAGAGCTTGTGACGGAGAGAGTTGTGTGTGGGAGGGGGGTCTTAGTTGTATTATTCTTACTGGTGGGTTGGTGTTGTTGAACAATCTATAGCACAGAGGGGTGGGGGTCGAGAGTGAGTGCATGACTAGGGTTATGTAACCCATGCTGTGCCCTTACATAATACATTCAGAATCAGCCTCAAGGACAGATATAGATGGCCTAGTTTCCACCTTGTGCCTGCCAGCATACCAGTGGCACAGTGTCCTGAACACTAATTTCACTGCTGGCTGCAGAGAGGAAAGGCTTGGGATTGTTCAGCATATCTATGGTTTTACAGATTTTTTATGTCAGATACAGTGATATGTGTCTAAAGAAGACAAAAAATGCATTTGCAGTGTACATGTTAAGACAAATATGGCCACAGATGTTTTGGTGTGAGGCTGATAGACATACCTTTTTGGTTTGCTAATCCCTCCTGTAGTTGACATCACTTAGACATGACACATGTAGGCCTAACACACCGCAAGGCCCTGAGCCATGTCAAACAGATTCTTTTCCAAGTGTGCATGCAAGAGCCACCCTGTCATTACTCTATTTATACTTTCACAGCTCCAGACTCTTCCAGTATGCCATGCTCCAGACATTTTGGAATGTTCCTCTACTCGTGTCACCTCTGCTCTTCCACCAACATTGCTGAGCTAATGACCAGTTCCAATACTGATTCCACCACTCTACCAAAGCTAAAACAAAACTCTCCTTTTTCCCACTGCTAACATGACCATATCAGCACAGCCTGGCTCAGTGTAACTCTGTGTATTGCGAAACCGTTAAATGACCTGTTAATCAATATCAGTTTGTCTACATTTGAAATAGTTGTTGCATCATCCTCAGATAGCAGCTTCCCTCTCATTAATTTGAAGTTGAAACATGTTGTACTATCCACATTAGTGCTGTAGTGTCAGAGTGAATCCACTCAAATAAAGGAGCTAGGTTACGGTTGTTATCAGAGAGGACTTCCTCCATCATACTCACTTCCGTTGCCAGAGACAACTAAGTACACTTCGTAACACCCTCCGATGTAACATGTTTGGATCTAGCAGCCTCCCTCTCTCAGATAGAGAGGAGTCTTTCTATCACTGTAATTACACCAATTCATTTTCAGAGTTAGTTAGCAGAATTGACTGATTTGTGATTATTGGTTAGTTGCATTACTGGGAGTGAACCCATTAGACTCACATGGTCCTATTCTCCTCAGTTTGTCATGTCCTAAACAGCACATGTCCCCCATTTGCAGAACCTCTGAGCACAAGTAGCTTTTAGGACATACTTAGGAGGAGGGGGAGGGGGGTTAAAATTAGAAAGAATGTACAAATCCCAGAGAGCACTAATAGAGGTATGTAGAGAAGCACTTTGTTACAGCCTATTCAATAGACTGTACGTAGTTTCCTGTTCCTTACTCTGTTGCTGGGCAGATTATCGAGATAATGTAATGAAGAAAAGAGAGAGATATAAAAGCATGTAATATGCATTTAGATAAGGTAGAGTGAAAATACATCGCAATTATTAATGACAAAAATGTCAATTAAAAACAGAGACAAGGAAACTCATCTGAAACTTTGCTCCTTCATTTTTTTTAAAGGGCTTCACTTTAGCCTACGTTTTCAGACAAACCCTTTTGAGATTCATCCATGTGTACCAGTATTGACTTCAGTTCACATCCATGGTGTAGCTGTAATGGAAAACAGTGACTTTCACGCTGAAACTACAGTATGTCAGCTGTGTCCACTGCAGCCAATACAAGTATCTGCATGTCTAACATATCTTTCCCCCTGAGAACTAAACTGGGTTTTCACAGCTTCAGTGATGGAAACTCCTTGTTGGACTAATGCTTTGCCCATGATGTGATGTTGAGGTTTATGTAATGTCTGTTGGTGTTCCAGAAAAAGATTCAAAGGCTTTCTCAAGTAAAGGTACTGCAAGTACGGTCTTTCCACTAACTCCATAAATAGAGTAATGGCAGTGCAGAGGAAGAACAGTGAAAAAAGGCTTTGAACAGTTGGCTGTAAGAGCTTAACCCAAAGTTACTTCAGCCCCTGATCCTCTGAACAAACCCCATGCCAGAGCTAGCCGCCAAGGCTAATAACACATTTGGATTGGTCAGTGATGGGAACTGTCATCTACTGTCATCAGATGTAGGCGATGTTATTGTGACATTGGGGACAATAGGTTGAGCTGGGCCTCACTACTTTGACAATTGATAAAGGATTTATTGTGGAAGTGTACAATAATGCATACTGGTGTTGAATAACCACAGAGAAAAGATTCCCAGCTGGTGGAGTCTAACTAGCCTGGTATATACCAGACTGATTTACCGCTGTAGCGAACCAGTCATGGGTCGGTCGTTCCATGTCATTTCAGCATGCCATGACAACCACCATCTCAGATTGTTCTGAAATCATTTCTATAGTAAGAAGCAGATAAGATAAGCATTCCGTAGGCATTATTTTGATAAAATATTATTTGATCTCTGAGGAATTAAGCTGATTGATTGCAACCAAATTGGCAATTTTAACATATAGGATTCATATAATCAATAATTATAGTACCTAACAGCCAATTTGGACCAAACGTTTTTGACGAGTATATAGTGTCAGTTCTCTATGGTTGACAAGTAGTATGGAGCTGAGGCTCAGAGTTTTGTTTCTTCATCCTTTGTAATGTACTCTAGGTAAATTTGGTGTGTCCCCCTGTTTTCCCCACCATCTAGTGGTCAGAACCAGGTAACATCAGGATATTGGATGGGGCATAAACCCAACAACTTCAAAGACAAATTTCTCTGAACATACTACACTGAACAAAAATATAAACGCAACATCTACAGTGTTGGTTTCATGAGCTGAAATGAAAGATCCCAGAAATGTCCATACGCACAAAAAGCTTATTTCTCTCATATGTTGTGCACAAATTTGGTTACATCCCTGTTAGTGAGCATTTCTCCTTTGACAAGATAATCCATCCACCTGACAGGTGTGGCATATCAAGAAGCAGATTAAACAGCACAATCATTACACAGGTGCACCTTGTGCTGGGGACAATAAAAGGCCACTCTAAAATGTGCAGTTTTGTCTCACAACACATTGCCACAGATGTCTCAAGTTTTGAGGGAGTGCAATTGGGATGCTGATTGTAGGATTGTCCACCAGAGCTGTTGCTAGATAATTTAATGTTCATATCTCTACCATAAGCCGGCTTCCAACGTCGTTTTAGAGTATTTGGCAGTACATTCAACCGGCCTCAAAACAGCAGATCACCTGTATGGTGTTGTGTGGGTGAGCGGTTTGCTGATGTCAACATTGTGAACAGAGGGCCCCATAGTGGTGGTGGGGTTATGGTATGGGCAGGCATAAACTACGGACAACGAATACAATTGCATTTTATCAATGGCAATTTGAAGGCACAGAGATACCGTGACAGGATCCTGAGGCTCATTGTCGTGCCATTCATCCCCGCCATCACCTTATGTCTTCCATGGCCTGCATACTTACCAGACATGTCACCAATTGAGCATGTTTGGAATGCTCACAATTGACGAATACGACAGCTTGTTCCAGTTCCCGCCAATATCCAGCAACTTCGCACAACCATTGAAGAGGAGTGGGACAACATTCCACAGGCCACAATCAACAGCTTGATCAACTCTATGAGAAGGAGATATGTCGGCCTGTGTGAGGTAAATGGTGGGCACACCAGATACTGACTGGTTTTCTGATCCATGCCCCTACTTTTAACTCAGGTTAACTTTAACTCAGTAAAATCTTAGAAATAAATAGAAATAGAATCTTAGAAGTAAATATTTGTATTAATTGTTGGCGTGGGATGTGGGGGGTCCGTGGGATGTGGGGGGTCCGTGGGATGTGGGGGGTCCGTGAGATGTGGGGGGTCCGTGGGATGTGGGGGGACTGTGGGATGTGGGGGGACTGTGGGATGTGGGGGGTCCGTGGGATGTGGGGGGTCCGTGAGATGTGGGGGGTCTGTGGGATGTGGGGGGACTGTGGGATGTGGGGGGTCCGTGGGATGTGGGGGGTCCGTGAGATGTGGGGGGTCCGTGAGATGTGGGGGGTCCGTGGGATGTGGGGGGTCCGTGGGATGTGGGATGTGGGGGGTCTGTGGGATGTGGGATGTGGGGGGTCCGTGGGATGTGGGGGGTCCGTGGGATGTGGGGGGTCCGTGGGATGTGGGGGGTCCGTGGGATGTGGGGGGTCCGTGGGATGTGGGGGGTCCGTGGGTGGTTTTTGACCATTTTTAACTTTTTAACTCATTGTTAGAATCGGATGTTAGGTACTATATTTATTAAATAATATATGAATCCTATAAATGAAATTGGCAAATTTGGGTGCAATTAATTAGGTAAATCTTTTAGAGATTAAATTATATTTCAACAAAATAATGTTGCAGAAATGGTGCAACATTATCTATTTCTAAAAACAGAAACAATTTCAGAACAATCTGAGATGGTGGGTGTTGAAATCCTCTTTCCTGGGCTTTTTGAGGTGGAACGACCCTGATGCAAGCCTGTGGGATCAGGCTAGAGTCCAACTATTCATCATCCAATTGTGACAACCTTGTCTTTGTTGTTGACCCTTGTAATGTTGTGTTATTGAATTAGACAATTGTATTTTTTTGGGGGGGGGGAGGGGTATAGTGAGGACAATGGCATACCATAGTTGGGCTATTTGAGGACTGTTGGTTGTTATTACACCATGGACCCTCTTCCAATGTTGGTTTATTCATTTCAATTAATTTATTCAGATGGCAGAACAGGCAAGTCAGAATCTCCTGTAAACAGATGTTATATATATATCTTATTGTGGTGTGTAGAACCAAAACAGTCTGCCCTCCTGGAAGTAACGTCAAATATTTGTGCTTCCGTGAATTTACATTTAAAGTTTTACAGAATATTTTCTTCTTTGAGATGCAAATGCACTAAAACTGTTTCCTAAACATAAACCATGGGCTCATTCATTACCTACAATAAAACAGTGATTTATTCCCTCAACAACCATTCTTCTTTTCATCCACCTCAAAGGACCTCGTAGATGTCAGTTACATTAGATTGAAAGAAGAAAACAGTCTTTTAGTGGTCATGAAGTATTCATCGGTGCATATCTGTTCCATGGAAGAAAACGTGTACACATCTATCTGGCAGACAGGCAGAGCTACCTGTGAGCTTCCTGGTGGCCTCTGTATGATGGGGTGAGGTGAGTGAGTCATCCTATAGGCTTGTCTCTGCTGGAAATTTGTTGGGCCCCATCTCATCTCAGGGTATTTGAAGGAGTGGTGATGTCAGAGCTGTCACAGCTACACTCTGCCTGAGCCCATAGACTGCTCCTCATATTGACGAACACTGGGAGATTGAAACTGGAATGAATGGACCGTACTGTCTCTCTCTTTCACTCCTGCATCTTAACCTCCTCTCTCTCACCCTCTTCCTTCCCCACTCCCTGTTTTCTCTGCTGTTTTCTGGCTGGAGGCATGCATATTCATTTTCCTGGAAGAAATTACAAAAGTCAGCCAATGGGTTTCCAAGAAATGCTGGAACACTGTGTCAGGCTTGGCACCGCTCCAATGGCTTTTGTTAGACTCAACTGTATCAATTGCATAATAAACACTACAATGCAGGCTTTGTATACAAGCCTATGAGTCAGAGAGGGACTCACATTTCAATGCTATTTCAGAAATAGATAAACAAATCAGTTAGCAGGTTTGTTGAGCTGGTCTTTTTTCTTGGCGTTAACTGGTGCACATCACAGGTAGCAGTGTTCTATCACTAAGTAGGATATTAGTGACTCATAGCTGGATGAGTCACATAAGTTATTTTCAGTCGTCAGCAACACCCTATTCATATTACCCTTGTAGTGACTTTGTGGAACTACTGTACTGTGTAGGAAATGCTTTCTCTGATTTGTAAGGGTGATATCACCATCTTCTGGTAAAAGATGGTATCACATCTCTGAATCCACCCACAGAGCCTCCTTGCTGTGCTAATTCATTAGGCCTACTTATTATGGTTAATTGGATCAACTATTTTTTACTTTTTGAAGAGGAATTGACCACTCATTTTCAGGTTAGTAAATGAATGATATTGTATGTTTTGATTATGAGAGTATGAAAACCACAGTGCCTTAAATCACATAGTAAGTTATATGGACAACGCACACATACAAAGTGAATCGATTGAGTGCTCTACGATAATGATGGCTGGTCATGGTTGGTCGACGATTCATGCTCAGATGATTCGTTGAGAGCCCCGAGACAAAAGTACAAAGGTCTTTTATAGCCAAGATACACCCCTTTCAACCTACATGACGAACAACAATGGGTCACAAGGTTAAGATCTGTATGAAAGATACCTATAATACGTAGCAGACAGTATCTGCTGTGTCAACAGTTTTCATTGTATAGAGACCAGTGTCTGGTCCTCCGACTCCAAACTGGAACCATCTCTCCCTGGTACAGTATAGAACAGAAACATTAACTCATGCTCTGGAATGCTCTTTAGGTTTTATCACCCAAAATACATTGTAAATCTCCTGTCAGTGTTATCTCTCAGAGGTCCATCCTCAGAAGAACACACACACAATAGTTAAGAATACTCTATTCTGTTGCATTTAAACAACCATTTGATGCAATAACAGTATTATAACATATTCTTGCAATTTTCCACCATAATATCTTTAAGCGTGGTCAAGTTAATAATTATACAGTGGATGAAGCATTAAACCACCCAGACACATCAAAGATGCAGTCGTCCTTCTGAACTGAGCTGCAGGAAAGGAAGGAAACTGCTTAGGGATGTCACCATGAGGCCATTGGGCAACACAGTTGAATGGCTGTGACGAGGGAAAACTGAGGATGGATCAGCAACATAGTAGTGACTCCACAATAATGACTTACATCACAGAGTGATAAGAAGAATACAAATATAAACATGTTTTTGTTTTTAACATGCATGTGTATGCAACAAGGCAGTAAAGTAACACTGAAAAAAAAAAAAACATGGAAAAGGAATACTCTTTTTGGCCTAAATGCAAAGCCTTATGTTTAGGGCAAATCCAACACAACACATCACTGAATAGCTGCCTTCTTATTTTCAAGCATGGTGGTGGCTGCATCATGGTATGAGGGTAGCCTAGTGTTGGGCCAGTAACCGAAAGGTTGCTGGATTGAATCCCTGAGCTGACTAGGTAAACATCTGTTGTTCTGCCCCTGAACAAAGCAGTTAACCCCTGTTCCCCTTTAGGCTGTCATTGTAAATAAGAGGGAATATACACTGTATGTAGTGTGATTAGGGAATGTAAACCAGGTGTGCGGGGAAACAAGACAAAACAAATGGAACAACGAACAGTGGAGTGGCAATGGCTAGAAGACCAGTGACACCGACCGCCGAACACTGCCCGAACAAGGAGAGGAGCCGACTTCGGCGGAAGTCGTGACTGCTTGAAAATCTAAGACTTGAAAATGGCTGTCTAGCCATGATTCCCTACACCTTGACAGAGCTTGAATAATTTTTTAAAGAATAATGGGCCAATATTGCACAATACAGGTGTGCAAAGTTTTTATGAGACTTACCCAAGAAGACTTACATCTGTAATCACTGCCAAAGGTGTGTCTAACATGTATTGAATCAGAGGGTTGAATACTTATCTAATATCTAATACTTATCTAATAGTATATTAGTGTTAAATGTTACTATCACTAGTTACCACAGCACAAAGTCAAAATTATGGCTAAACCCCACCTATTTCTATAATTTATATTCTTAAAATATTTGTTTTAACCTAACCTTATCCCTAACCACATTGCTAACCTTATGCCTAACCTTAACCTTAAATTAAGACCAAAAAGCTAATTTTTACTTTGTGGCTGTGCTAACTAGTGACAACCATTCTTCTATGACATTATGCTGATGTCACAATGCAACCGCACTGTGCTGCCCCACTTTCAGACATTCTCACAGCTACAGCTAGTGTCATCATACTTCCCTGTGGCACTGTGTACTGAGACAATCTTGTCCATCAAAGCCCTGTCTCTGTACCCTGTGAAGAGAAGAGAGGAAGCAGGGGGCTGGCGAACACTACGCAGAACCCCCTGTCAACACCAGGAAGAGGGACCATGACCGCCCTCCGGGACAGCATGTTTTTAGGAGGAGGGAACACACGGAGGAAAGAAATCACCAACGTCACCATGGCAGCCTTCATGCTCCCCGTGCAGCACCTTAATGAGATCACCCCTCTGATTCTGCTGGAGTTCCACCCTGAGGTGGAGGCTGACACTGTGGACTGGCTCCTGGGGAAGATCCTTACACCTGAGCCCCTGGGGGGACTAGACCTTTTGGCCAGAGTGATCAGCCGGACCAGGGCCGGGGGTGCCATCATGGTGGTGGGGGCCACGCCAGAGCGGCTGCTCCTGGAGGCTGACGAGGACCTTCTGTTCAGACACAAGCCCTGCTGCCCAAAGGAGGTCAGGCACGGGAGGTGGGGGACCTGGGGGGGATGCGCCCCACGGAGGGGGTGCATGGGATGCTGTCATCGGCTGAGTGTGTGACCCTGGTGCAGAGGATCCTAGACAGGCTGAGAGTGGGGGAGGGGGAGGAAATTCAGGTGCTCCAGCGGATTCCCCTCCTTCCAGGAGAACCAGTGATGGCCAGTCTGTCCCGCTTAAGAGTCCTAACTAGCATCTACCCCCTACATGAAGCGCCACTGCTTCAGAGCCTCCAGGGGAGGTGGTGGGCTGGCTGGTGTGGCCTCAAACCCTTCAGCCAGAGAGAGCATTGGCAGCTGCTGGAAGATATCAGGGCTTATTTTGGGGAGGTGGTGGCCCTCTACTTTGGGTTTGAGGGTTCGCTCATCAGTGCTCTCCTCCTGAAATCCACCTTGTCCATGTTTCTCTCCTTCTACCCCCTCAGACTGGGGAACAACCTGGTCTTTTTCACCCTCTCTAGTGTGGTGTGGTCAGAGCTGTTCCTGAAGGGCTGGGGGGAGAATAGCAAAGCCCTGCAGAGGGACTGGGGGACTGTGGTCACTCATCTGTCACGCAGTCACTCATCAATAGCAGCAGCGGTGCCCAGGGTGGCACAGGGCACAGCACCACCACAGCCCCAGATTGATGCCCACCCTTTTGGAAAGATGAGCTTGAGGAGACTGCAACACTCCGTTGCCTTCCTAACCTGCACCCTCTGCCTCTCCTCCATTCTGATCCTGATGTATTTACACCTAGATGGACTAGTGGGGGACTTCCTCCTGAGAGAAGAGCTCAGTTTCCTCTTTCACAACATCCTTGTCTACCTCCCCAAAATCGCCCTCACGGTTGCCATGGCAGGGATGGACTGTGTTGCATTCCAACTGTCCCAAGGCCTCAGCCCTGATCCCGAGCCGCCAGGGCAACAGTCACCAAGGCAACAGCCCCTGCTCCCTGAGGTTATCCTCTCCTGCCTCTTCAACCACTTTTCCGTCCACTTCTACAGGGCTCTGATCTTGAAGGACCTCGCCATGGTGCGCTTCCACCTGTCTGTGCAGCTGGCCACCCACCTGGGCATCAAGCTACTGTCCGCCACACTATTTCCCCGCCTGAGGAGGATGAGGACGCCCCTTGGCCGCGCCCACCAGGAACATCAGTCTCCCGTCCTTAGACAGATCATAGAGCAGAGCAACAGACCACCGTGTGACACCCAGACCTGGAGCTACCTGGAGCTCCTCATCTCCTACTGCCACGTCATGTTCTTCTCAGGCATCTACCCCCAGTGTGCCCTCTGGTGCCTGTTGACCATCATAGCTAAATCCTGCATGGACTTGTGGCACCTGTGTTCAGGCGCACGCCGCCCCTTCCCCAGAACATCCCCCGGGGGTAACTTTTTGTGGCAGCGGGTCTTCTGTGGCTTTGAGGCCCTGGCTGTCCTGCTCAACTCCCTCCTGCTGAGGTCCTCTCTGGAGTTCAGGCTTCTCTTCCTGAGCTATACTGGGTGGGAAATGTTCAGGGCCTTCCTCCTGCTGCAGCTGTCGCTGCTGAGCCTGAGAGGAGCGGTCACCTTCCTGCTCCTCTACCTGGCCTGGTTTGTTGGCAGAAAGGCAGAGCAGCCTGAGACTCGCCAACCCCACCTCCACAGGCTCCATCGCCACCAGCACCATCAACAGCAGCACTCTCACATACTGTAGAGATGCAGCAGCCACTCAGCTTTAGGCTTTGTGGGAGGATCATTGTGTCCTGCAAATAAAGTGAGGAGTGAGGAGTGACATGCTGTAGGTGTGCTGTTTGTGTGTGTGTGTGTGTAGGGGTATCATTTTTCTTTTACAGAGTCTATCAACTTTGGCATTAGAGTACAGAAATCTTTCTCAAAAAGATCAAGCTCACACATCTATATCTGGGATCTTTAGTGAGTCATTCTTAACCGTTGTCCCATCTACTGTAGGCTATGCCCAGGCTTTTGGCCTACTTTGAATGGTGATAACAGTCAGACAATTAACACTGTGACTGGAGTCCTTCCGCCCTGGCAGTAGGACTGACAGATGGTGCTAAGCAAGGCTAAACTCAGTGGTCATGTCTGTGACCTCAGAGATGAGACACTCTCCACTGAGTCTGATCACAGACCGGAGAAAGTCCTTGTAGGAGAAAGTCCTAGTAGGAGAAAGTCCTGTTTTAATGATCAGCTTTTTGAGACTGATATATGTTTGGTAAACACATGACCGAGCTACAGTATGTATCAAATGTGTCGGTCTAATAAAGATACTGCACATCACTAGATTACAGTGGCATTTTACAGTGTTTATGGACTTACACCCAGGCCTTCCAGTGGCATAAGAGGGTGCTGCTAGCCTTTGATCCTTCAAACATTGTTATTGCTTTCTAAATTGAAACTCAGACATAGCAGGTAGCCTCCTGGGCTCTTTCTTCTACATTTTTAAGATATAACTGAAATATAATATAAATGTGAAAGTTATTGTAGTTCTAGACTTTGGCCTAAATGAATCTGCTGATGATAAGACTCATAGTATTGAACAATATAGACTGTTCTGTTTTGTCATTCTATGTTACCTGCCAACAGGAAAGTAGTGAACCCTCGACTCAAACATTTCTGGTGTTAAAACAGAACCCTGTTTCCACTATTCATCTGAGTCACATCATGACAGTGTTTTATTTGTGGATGGACTGAACTTTGGTTATTCCATGTCATTAAGGACAATAATGTTCATTATGAACTGTCAGTGGTACAGTATCTGAGATGGAAAGGGCTGATCCCAGCCAATCATTGATTGGCTCACCTCTAACTTGTGACTTATGGCAGATAGAGAGACCCCCAGTGAAACCTTAGCTTTAGCCACAGAGGCCCGAGCTCATGTACACTGGGTGGGTTATGGTCAACTAACTATGCTTGCTGAGTCAAACATGGTTGCACCCAGGATAATAGTCATCTGGCTTTCAAAATGCATCTGGGTCCAAGCATATAACAAAGAAAATGTAAATGCCAATTTCTGTAGATCCTTGTTTGTTCACTGTCACACGTGACCATAACATGAAGGACAGGAACCTTCCTGTAGCAAGATAAATTAGACAGAGTTGATTTGAAAAGGATATTTAATGTATGCACTTCATTTCTCCTCACTGGATTGTATTAACAAAATGTACAATACTGATAAGCAGAGCCTGATGGGACAAAACTGAGATATGTACGGACTGAGATATGTACGGACTGAGATATGTACGGACTGAGATATGTACGGACTGAGATATGATTACGGCATTTGTGCGTTTACTGAAACATTTATAGTAGTTTTGATTACCTTCACATTTATGCAGTCCTTGATAATGACATTTCTCTGAATTGTGTGTGACATTTGTCATTTTGATCGAACACTGAACAGTAGTTAAACCTTTACAAGCAGAGCAGTTAAATGAGAGAGGACGTCTTTTGTACATTGTGAATATTTGTAATGAAATTGTAATGTTATATACAAAACAGATTTTAGTCTTACAAAGCATGGAATGTTCAAGCTAATACTAATTCAAGTTTCTGCCATCGTAGTGAATTATGCAGTTCTACCATCCCAGTTCCTTAGTTATACATTTGAAACGCTAATCTTATAGAAGTCCTGGTAATGGTGACCTCCAGTATCAGTCCTGTTCCCGTGGCAGTGGCCTGTTCACCATACCTGCCTCCCAACGCTGCCACAGAGGAGTTTTCTGGCCGCCTGCCTTGTAAACCTTGGGCTCCTGGAGAGATAATGCAGGACACAGGAAATGGATTTAGCTAGTCTGATTAGCAGTTTAGGTTTTCTTACATTTCAGTCAATCTCCATTTAGCCACACACAGAACTTGAATATAACCACATCCCTTGTCAGATGTAAAATATTATAGCGCAGAAAATAAATGTTGAGGTCAGCTTTGCCAGCAAAATACACCGATTCTAAACAGAACCCCTACTGTTAAATTGCTAGCAGAGACAGACATACAGTGTAATTGCAATCAAAGCTTGTGAGTGAATGACATGTTGTGTTCTTGTCACAGGGAGGAAACTTTTAGGAAAACAGAGCTGTACCTGTGTTTGTCCAGGGTTCACCCTAGCACTCTTAGGATTGGGAGGAGGCCAGGTCCGATCCAACTTCCCCTTGGATTGTCGGCCATCAACTGCAGAGAGGCAGGATAAGGAATAATGAAATGGGATAAGGAAAGGATTTAAAGACTGATCTAGCAGGCTCCAAAACACTGCTAAGTAAAAATACAAACTACTTCTAGACTCTGTACAATTTGAAAATGTATCCATTGCAGTTACAATAATTCATATTGTAATTCCTCCGATGGCTATTTTTGGAACTAGTTCATTTTATTTGAATCATGCTAGAAGTCAAGGAAATTATCTTCTCCCGTCTGTCCCCCCAGACCTCTAATATCAATGGTCACAGGTCACAGCCATATATATATATATATATATATCCCCCATGCCCACAAGTTTATCAATCTAGAATATACACACTCATATGATTCTACATTACATGACAGGAATAAGCTGCGACTGCACTGTGCTCACAGAACCCCTTGCTGCCCCCCAAGACATATCTGTCATCTCAAACATGCAGATGCCCAGAACACCCTTGATCTGATCTTTCTGGCCATTGTACTGCCGTGGTAACTTTGGTTACATCCTACAAAGTCCCCCTGTGGCATGTGCTGCTGATTCAGATAAGTGTTCAGCCAGAGGGATCTTGCCCTAACCCCTGGTGACAGGGATGACACTAAGTTGACGACAATACTGTGCCCATAATAACATTATCTGATGCTAATGCAAATAGGCAGACATTAAAGTGCTTGGGCTGAGATGAATGTGTGCTGTGGAATGAATGAGGCTATAACTGGCTTATCCACTTTCCCTCAACTAGGTGTGCTTATCATACGTTGACACAACACTATTTCATGATGGCACAAACAAATACTTTTTGCAAAAACTCTACTATGCTCCCCCTCACTTTGCCCCAATTCAAACACAAAGGAATTCTACATGTAATACAGGACATGTCCACTGACCTGATGCTGTGAAAGAGGAGGTGGATGAGGGAATGCGTGTGGTAGGTGAGTCTGGGCTGGGGTCCTCTGTGCCGTCTGGCCTGCCCCCACCGACTCCTGCCTCTCCGTACAGACTACACCTCTGCCTGCGCAGCTCCTCCTCTCTCTCCCTGGCTTCCCGGATGTCCCTTTCCACCTCCGGCTTCATGGCCAGTGAGGGACGCAGCTTAAAGAAGGGGTTCTCCCTGAGGATGTCGTCCTCATCCCCTGGCTGTTCTACCCTCACCTCATCCGTAGCCTCCTCCTCTGTAGAGACAGTGCCCCCTATATTTAGGCAGTCTAGGCTTCTGTAGAGGCGTTGAGCTCCTCTGTCTCGGTTCGGATAGTGGGCTATGATTGTGTCGTCACTTTCCAGAATAACCACCTTCCTCTCTGCTCCTTTAGCGGCGGGTTGGTTCTCTGCACTTGGGTTTTGGCCTGAGCTAGCCTCCTTTTTGTCCTTTAAGTCAAACAGCTGATGGGAGTGGGCTCTTGAGAGAGGGCAGCCTTTGAAAGAGACAAGCTCCATGCTACGCGTCCTCTCCAGCACAGAGGGGTAGACATGACCTCTCATCCCCAGGCCTGCTGTGGTGAGGGGTCTCCTGTGCCTGGTGGGTCCTTCTGCATTGCCTTGTTGGAAGGCTTCAAACAGCAGCTTCCTCTCCCTCATCTGGCGTACTGTTCCCTTGCTGTAGACTCCAGGGATCTTCCCCATGTTCACCAGGACAAGCTCCCTATGGATCTCCTGGCTGATCTCCTTCTGCATCTTCTTCTCTGAGAACTGCCAGTCAGCACCCTGCCCCGGCCCTGCCTTAGAGGACAGTGTCTTAGCCAGCAGCGGAGTCTTCATCAGGGGGATGTCTACCACCTCCTGACCTTCCTGGGTGTTTGACATGCACCTGGACTGACGCAGGCTCTGCTCCCTTTCAGCAGATCGCCGGATCTCCCTCTCGATGGGAGTCTCCTTCTGGGGTGGGGGAGCCTTGTTGTCCATGATGGGGGCTGTGGTCGTGTGGATCTCGTGTGTGCTGACAGGGGAGAAGTCAGTGGACACCCCGCTGTCACTCTGGTCATCGTCACTGCATTCCATCTCAATCCTGACCATAGGCTGGACACTGAGCTGGGCAGAAGGACGAGACTGGACCTCCTCCGCTTTCTCTCCTGCCACTGTTTCAATATGTTCTTTCTCTGGAATCTCTGTGTCTTCCTCACTTACCGCTGCCCTCTCTTCCACCTCGACAGTCTGTACTCTCTCTCCCTGCTCTCTCTCTTCCACCTCGACAGTCTGTACTCTCTCTCCCTGCTCTTTCTCTTCCACCTCGACAGTCTGTACTCTCTCTCCCTGCTCTCTCTCTTCCACCTCGACAGTCTGTACTCTCTCTCCCTGCTCTCTCTCTTCCACCTCGACAGTCTGTACTCTCTCTCCCTGCTCTCTCTCTTCCACCTCGACAGTCTGTACTCTCTCTCCCTGCTCTCTCTCTTCCACCTCGACAGTCTGTACTCTCTCTCCCTGCTCTCTCTTTTCACCGCTTCCCTCACTCCCTCCTTCCTCTTCTTCTTCCTCTTCCTTCCTACACTCGATTCGCTCTACCTCCTGGTAGCCTGTATCCTGATTGGTTGTCTTCATGGCCACCTGGTGTGCGGGCGGAGGCTCCTGTGGCACCTGTTGTCCGTCCTGTCTCTGTTGCACCAGATGCAGGCGATGCAGCAGCTGCTCCCCCTGCTGGATGTCTTCAGCTACTGTCAGGCTGCTAACCTCCTGCTGCTCCTGCTGCTCAGGGGCAGGTGACTGAGGCGAGGGCACTAATACTTGTTCTCTGGATAAGCCTCTTGAAATAGATAGGTGAGGCTGGAGGCACTGGACGTCACTGCTAGCACTGTCTCTCCTGACCCACTCGTCTTTGGTCATGTCATAGTCTAGTGATCTACCATCGACCATGTCCTCAACATCATTGTTACTCTCGTCTGTATGTTCTGGCTCTATGATGGTCCCTTCATGGGTTGGATGACTATTGTTGTCAAGGCAGTGCTCTGGCTCAGACTCTCTTGTCTGTGATGATGGGACAGGATCTGTCTCTTTCAGAATGCTGGTTTCCATGTTCGGATGTGGCTGCTCAGGGCTACTGGCACCCACTGCTTTATATCCGTCTGTTGTTGGTGGCGTGACAGAGCCAGGTCTTTCAGTCAGCACTGTGATATCCTCAGATCCTCCCTTCTTCAGTTCAGTCTGCTGCTCCTCTTCCACTGTTACTGTAGCCTTGTCCATGACTGGAGTGCTGCTAGGCTGCTCAGATTGAACTCCATCTAAGCTCCTGGGATTTTCTTTAGCCTCTGTGACGCTTATGGCCCCAGCATTGGGCTCCGTAGTGCTGCCCTCTTCTGGACAAGAGGGGTCTTTGCATGGTGGGGAAAGGATGAAGACGTCGTCATCCTCCTCCATCCTATCCAGGTGGCCTGCGCTGACCAAAGGGGGAGGTGGTATGACAGCCTGCCAGGCCTCACAGGGCTTTTCCCCAGAAGTCAGGGAGGAGTTGTCTTTGGCCATATCTGTGTCCTCTGCCGGTTTACAGCCAACCTCCATCCAGAGACCACAATCTTCCTGGGAGACTGGACCCTTAGGAGATTGGGGGCTGACCATGGGCTCTGTTTCCATAGTGATGGGGTATAATTCCGTAATTTGAACTTCACACCTTTAAATATTTTCTTTGTTCTCCTTTCACTGTCTTTGGTTTCAGTCTCACAATCTGAAAAATAGTGTTAATGACTTTGCAATTAGAGGCATGTTATTTGAGCCCCTTCAAAAACATGCAACACTAGGCTTAGGTGGTCTACCATTCAGTAAACCAAATAATTACGAAATGTGTTGGTCTTTAAAGTGTGTACTAAAAATTGCAATTTTTATAACAATGTCATAGATGTCAGGTAATACCAGCAGAAATAGGACAATAAAGTAAATGTTTGTGAATCTGTTCCTCTTTTGAGGAATGCTGAACGTTGAAAGAAAGGATGACGGTCATTATGCCAGCTTTGGCCTGGCATAATGTGATGTCACTAAAACATGTCATGTCACTAAAACATGTGATGTCACTAAAACATGTGATGTCACTAAAACATGTCATGTCACTAAAACACGGAACTTGGATTTAAAAAATATGTACAAAAAAATTGCAACTTCACCTTTTAAGCTTTAAAATGAAGGAAATTATCTTAAAGTTGTAGTGCATTCTGTTCTCTCTCACCTGACATATTTACTAGCTGACACTACAATGGTGATGTAGTTGACCTGAGCAGAGTTCTGCTTACTAGGGGGAAGAGTAATCAGCTTTTCACTGTCTGGCACATCCACTATGCATCTGCTACAGGAGCCTCCTTCACAGCCTTCTACTCCAGAGCCATATCACTTTCAGTCTTAAGCTCAAAACATTGACTTCATGACAACATACTAATTTAAATTCCAGCCAATTTAGAGAGCTGTATCTGTGAGAACCAGTAAACCACATTATGAAAATGTATGTTTACTGTATGTCATTTGCGTGAATGTCTCCAGACACCACACCTGTTAAGATGACTCCAGATTTTGTACGATGCATAATGGCGAACTGATCAGAACCGTTATTGTCATTGAGGATGTGCAGTTCTGTCTGTCATCATGTCTAATTACCAATGCTCCCATGTAATCTACAGATGCATGATCTTCATTTTAAGACAGCAGGAAAATAATCATGCAGCAACAGAAAATGGGAATTATTGTCTGGATTATAATTAATGGCCATTTTTATAGGGGTTGATACATTTTTTGTTAGGGAAAATCAAGTCTGAAATTTCAAAGTGGAAATTACAAACTTTAGAAGCCTTTTAAAAACACTACAAGTTTGCGTTTCCTGCCGTGCAGGAAAATTCTCAGCAACAAAAGAGTGATGAAATGAAATTCCTACACCTGTAGTCACCTCAGGTGCAGGTGAGATTTATATGTCTATATTTACCCTCAGGCTTATAGCCATACTCCTGTCCAGGATTATCAAAAAGCCAGCCACACTATGTATGAAGTGATTGCATCGCAACGCAAAATATTAATGATATTTAATGAGCTTATCTCCTCCATTAAGAGGAAGTCAACCAAACATTTCTCAGTGATACAAATTCAAGCTCTTCCTTGAAAACCACAATTAATTATACATATCACCTCATGACATATCAAATATCCTGAAATCTGGAATATTTAAAGCCTTTTCGTGGCAATAAACTGTAGGCTGTATATATCTATATTAAAGTAAAGCTAGACGCTTCTTTCAAGAGTTGTTACTTTGTGATCAATAATAACAGCCATACTGTTCAAAACCATTATTATTTGTTTATGAAAACTAAATGGGTTATGGAAATGAAATGTAAATGAATCATATGCATCTGTGAGTGCTATTAATGACAAAACGTTGGTAACTAACAGTATAATATCAGAATACGGCAAGGTACTGTAAAATGAATAATAAGAAAGAGACCCACCTGTTTGCAGTGTCGTGGCTGTGCCCAGGCTTCTGTCTGAATGATGCTGCTAGGCTGCTGCTGAGACACGTGAGAGGTGAGACTGCCTGTCACTCAAAAGGCGAAGGGACTGAAGCTCATTGACTACACATCGAATTGCTACAGGGCTGGCCCACGTGGGGAAAATCTTAGGGAAAATGGCATAGCACATCTTCCAGAAAAATAGCATATCTTTTAAACTAGGGATTTCATGGCTAATTGTGGTAATTCTGCTCATATATTAAGTATGTATGAACTACACATTGACACATCCAGCCCAAAGCGAGAGGGAAGAAAAATACTTTGTAGACGGCAAAGTTCCCTAGCGTGTCTTTAATGGTATGTCACAGCTCATTTGCAATAAAGAGTGCTATACATGAACGTCCTGACAGGAACGTTGCTACTGATGATCAAAAGGAAAGACCGAGACAAACAAAAATCTTAAGAATATGAAATATATTTTGTTTTGATAATCACACACACATTCCAGTTTTTATCCACCTTCATTAACAGACATGGCTAAATCAAAATTCAACTACCAAACACACTTACAAATACAAATCGCACTGAATAGATGTAATGGCAACCAACCCTTCTTTAACAGACTGTTTTGGTCAATGACGGAATACAATATCATATTCATAACCATAACATTTGTATTACTGATGAGGAGACTCTAAAAGTGCTTCTACACCTGCATTGCTTGCTGTTTGGGGTTTTAGGCTGGGTTTCTGTACAGCACTTTGAGATATCAGCTGATGTAAGAAGGGCTATATAAATACATTTGATTTGATTTGAACAAAAGAGGTGCCATTGAAAAAGGCACATCGGGCATTTCTAAGATTAATATTTAAAAATCTATTTCCAAAAAGGAACAGATCAGTGGTTGTTGTATTCTTCATCTATTCTTCATAGTCTTCATTCCTAGGGGACATAGTGCTGAGTACTTTTTTTGGCTGATACAACCAATCCAGAGGAGTGTGAGATGAGTGCTGCTGGGATTCTGGCAGTAAAACCTAGTTGCATTACTGAACTGTGTCCAGCAGGAGGCAGAAGGGCTTTGTAACAGTCACACTGGAGTCTGTTCACAGAGCTGTTTGAAGAGAGGAGGATAACAGTAAACACTCCTTGACACAAGCCATGTGGGACTGTAGTCTCAGAGGATACCAGTGACATTTTAGATGAGGAGCAAAGGCACGCTGGAGCACATCCTGTGCAATTTAGACAATGTTGTAGATTTAGGCCAAGCATACAGCCCATTCATCATGAGTGGCATAGCTAAGAGAAATGGGGTGTGCAGAATCACATGATAGAGCAGCACTTGGTATTGTGTTTGGATGCCCTCTTTCCTGTTTCCTCGGCTCTGTAGCGTGGGGTTGGTCTGGGGGGATCATCCTCATGTCCCAGATCCTCAACCTCTTCCCGAGTGTAGCCCAGGATGACAGGTGGGACAGGGCCCTCCACAAAGACAACCAATCCACTCACGTCCTCCTCATCATCCTCATGCCCCACAGCCTCAACCTTTTGCTCAGTGTAGCCCAGAAAGGGTTCAGTCTCAGACCCAAGAACAGGAGACTGGAGAACAATCTCCTCCTCACCCGCGTCAGAAATGATCACCCGCTCCACCTCCACCAACTCTCTATCATCCTCATGGCCCAGACCCTCCCTCTCTGACTTTACCTCAGTGTAGCCCAGGAAGGTCAGTGTGACAGTGCCCTCCACAAGGTCTACCTGACCTACTCCTGTCTCCTTGTCCATCTCATCATCCTCACAGCCCAGATCCTCAACCTTTTCCTCAGCGTAGCCCAGGTCGGTCAGTCGGGTAGGGCCCTCCACAATTTCCACCACTCCTATTTCTACCTCCTCGTCCATCTCATCATCCTCATGCTCCACAACCTCAACCTCTTCCTCAGTGTAGCCCAGGGTTGTAGGTGCGGCAGGGTCCTCCACATTGTCCACCTCCTCTTCCATCCCACCACCAACCTCTATCTTCTCCTCTGCCTTCTGTTGTGGTACAACTGGGATCTCATCCAGCAGCACTTGCATCCCGACATCGTTGATGACACTAAGGAGCTGTCCCAGCTCCTCAGCAGAAGGCTGCCCTTCTGCCCCGCCGACGTGGTGGACGCTCTTCCTGCTGTCATTGAACACCGTCTCCCCCAAGGCCCTGGGTGCTCCAGACACGGGCACCACAGACCTGATCTTGGTGACCCCTGTCTTTGAATCCCTCTCCACCTGCACTGTAACCATCCCCAGCACTGCAACACAGAGGGAGAAATTATACTGGGCAATATAACAGTCAAGTCACTATATTTGGAATCTTGGTCAGAGCATGGATTACCTGGGCTATAGAAACATAAAATATTAATGTTATATTCTACCCATACCACCACTCAAATACTATCAATATAGCCTTTCCCCTAAAGGAAGGCCTACATTACCAGTAGGTGAAGGGCGAGGAGGCACATTTTTGTGGCATATGTCAGAGCCCTCTTTGCTAATGTCAGCCTGCACAACATGAGTAAACAACACAAGGTCAATGTGCAGGCTCACAGTGCACAACCCAGTACCCTTTCCACTCTCCATAGCCCCCAGCATGCATAAGAAATGTACCAAGAGAAACAAAGTGGGCTAAATATAACTATCGCCTGCATTCTGCTCCAGCCCTTCAACCCAGCCAGCCACATCGTTAAGCCGTACCCTGGAGGCAAAACCCAGCCACAGGAACAGATATAGAGAAAAATATGGAGAGAAATATGGTTTCCCTCATAGCGAAGGTATGTATAGATCATCACTGTGGCTGGGCCCGTCCCAAATCAATGGTCTGGAGGATGATGAGCACTATCACATTTCTGTGGTAGAATCCTCCCCAAACAGTACCTGATCGACCTTCCAGTCCATTCTCATGCAGAACCCTCTCCATTACTGGCCCAGGGAGCTGACCCCCAGCAGCTCTGATGATGTCTAAAAGATAAAGATACAGCTAATACAAAACCATTGTACTTTCCATATACAAATGCTAATGTGCTGCGCGACAATCATGCATTTGAGTTATATCATAGCAATTATAAAACAATCACAGCTGTGGCTTCATTCTGTCACCCTGATTACATTAGTGTCAGTCAGAAAGAGATGAAAGAACAGTCACATGCAGGATGGTCTAAGAGAAAGTGAGAACAAACGAGATATCCAGGCCTAGAGCTAAATGACCATGCAGGTGAAGCTTACCTTGTATCCCACCCTCTTCAATGTCACTCTATGGGGAAACAGAGGAGACAATTTTAAGTGGAACCCCTGGTCCAATTGGTCCTACAGTCACTGTCTCCCCCAAACACTTTCCTCTTCATCCCTTATCTCTCTCAGGCCCTGCGCACTGCCATAAATATGTCACAGTAACCATTAGAGCAGTGTGGCGCTGGGCTCAGCTTCGTCACACCATGAGTGTTAGAGATGAATACACACTGAACTTCCTTACCAAGTGTTAGTGTGAGCTAAAGATGGACCATACATGAACCTGAATGTAAAAGTTCAAGTAATGGCCAGTATATTATACACACTAAGTGTGCCAAACACACCTGCTTTTTCCATGACATAGACTGACTAGGTGAATCCAGGTAAAAGTTATGATCCCTTATTGATGTCACCTTTCCTAAATTAGCCATGGATGGAGATAAGGATTTGGACGTGTGGTTTTACTTAATTCTCCATGCTGGACAATGATTATAACGGAGATTCTGATCCAACCATAAATTCATACATTGTGCCCCTGGACTGAGAGGATGGAAGTTCAATATGTAGCTAGATGTAGAAGGCTAATGTTAACTAGCTAATCGTTGCCCATGAAGGGAAGCATTTTAGCCAGGTAGCCTAAGGCAACAAAAAATACAAGTGTGTACTGTATGACAGAGTCATAGACCGTTTCGTCAACAGGAAAGAGAGCAGGATGACATTGGTGTTTCTCTACAGGTAGGTTGAGTCAACATGTTTTTTCCACTTTTGTGCACACACCCACACCCACACACACACACACACATCTCACATCAAAGCTAACTCACATGGACAGCCACATCATGTTTGGCGTATGTTGATTGGACTAAATAGTTTTTGGTATATTTTAGTTGTCCCTGTATTAGACCAATCAGAGGTGATTTGATGATGTTGAAATGTTGATGTTGAAATGGTGCTGGAATAGTGGAGGCAGCTCCTGTTTTGTTTGTGACTTGCGGTAACTCTACGTGGTTCTAAATCAACAGTTGTTTAGTAGTCCATGCTGCAGGTCATGTAACTGTTTGTTACATTCAATATGCTTTGTGGACTTCACAGGACAGATCTTGCTCTCCGGTTTGTGATGATACAAAGGTGTGGTTTAATCTTTCTGCCACTGTATCTTCTTATTGTCTCTGCCTTAGGCCTATATATCACAGTGGAAAGGCACATGAACTAACAGGTTATAGAGCAAACAACGCAATTGTCACTTTTTTTCTGGCTTGGCTTCCCCGGTGATTTTACCCACGCACCACTACTGGTGGAATGCTTTCGACACCTTGTCCATGCCCCGACGAATTGAGGCTGTTCTGAGGGGGAAAGGGGGTGCAACTCAATATTAGGAAGGTGTTCCTAATGTTTTGTACACTCAGTGTATGTTCCCCTGTAGAGTTCACAGTTGTTATGAGGTCCTGTCAGTCAATAGCCAGACACCCTTTAGGGCTCCCCCAATGTGGAGGGCTATAATGTCACTAAATGTCAGAGTCAGTTTTCCATAGGGTAGCATACATACACTCCTACTTTAGAACAGGGGATCGGCACTTTGCAATGTACTGTGGTTTGATTTACAAAGGGAGGCAAAAACCAATCTGTTGAAAAGGTCATAACTGCACAACGGGAAACTTTACTATAGAGAGGAGTGGTTTCTGCTGAACATCAATCTGTAGGATCACAGGCTTAGTGAGGGAAAAGATCTTCAACTGCTGTAGTTGTGAAATATCGAAGCTATTTATATTACACAGTTCCAAACTGAATCAGCTGTTATTGATGTAAAAACATTGAGACTATTGAGTAAAACAGACCATTGGGGTAAGAAAGTATACCGGACATAAATATAAACGCAACATGCAACAATTTCAACGTTTTTACTGAGTTACAGTTCATAGAAGGAAATCTGTCAATTGAAATAAATAAATGAAGCTCTAATCGATGGATTTCACATGACTGGGCAGTGGCGCCGCCATGCATGGGCCTGGGAGGGCATAGGCCCACCCACGTCGGAGCCAGGTTCACCCACTGGGGTGGGGCGGCCTAGTGGTTAGAGCGTTGGACTAGTAACCGAAAGTTTACAAGTTCAAATCACTGAGCTGACAAGATACAAATTGGTAATTCTGCCCCTGAACAGGCAGTTAACCCACTGTTCCTAGGCTGTCATTGAAAATAAGAATTTGTTCTTAACTGACTTGCCAGGTTAAATAAAAAAATCTGAATGAGTTTTTCCTCACAAAAGGGCTTTATTACAGACATAAAAACTCCTCAGCGTCCCCCTCCTCAGATGGTCCCGCAGGTGAAGAAGCCGGATGTGGAGGTCCTGAACTGGCGTGGTTACGTCTGCAGTTGTGAGGCCTGTTGGATGTACTGCCAAATTCTCTAAAACGATGTTGAAGGCGGCTTAAGGTAACAGCGCTGGTGGACATTCCTGCAATTGCATGCTTTCTCAAAACTTGTGGCATTGTGTTGTGTGACAAAATTGCACAATTTAGTGGCCTTTTCTTGTCCCCAGCACAAGGTGCACCTGTGTAATGATCATGCTGTTTAATCAGCTTTTTGATATGCCACACCTGTCAGGTGGATGGATTATCTTGGCAAAGGAGAAATGCATATTGCGTTAATAATTTTGTTCAGTGTATAATGGGGAAAATCTGCTAAGATATTTAATATGGCACAGGTATTTTAGCTGATTGAGTATATTAAAAATCATATTGAAACTCAGGTTCTCGGAATGTCTCTGCGTTCTCCACTTGCCTGGCTGTGGTTCTGGGCATTGGTGACTGTGTAGCTTGTGGATTCAATGACCTCCACTATATCCTCTTCAGTTGGCAACCTAATACACACACATTCACACAATGATGACCGTAACACCCCATGACACATGAAACCAATACATTAACATACAAAGCCATTCACAAATACAATACATACATGCAGAGGCATGACTACAGTTCAGGGGAGGGTCAGTATCAAGTGCTTTATGTAAGAGATATAAAAACATCTGAGCATATCAACTCCCTCAGCCAACAGGAATGGGGAGTGATAGATTGTGTGTGTGTGTGCCGTGGGTGTCTCACTCCTCTGTGTAGTTCTCAGCGCTGCGCCCAGGGACAGGCTGGGGGTTCTCGCTCAGCCACTGGTCCCTCAAGGACTTCCGCTGTGAGGAGAGATTTGGAGAGAGAGAGAGGGATGGAGAGAGAGAGAAAGAGGGTTGGTGACTATGACTAGGGTCTGCTATGTCCTATGCAGTTAGCATATGCATGAAACGGCCTATGCTCTGAGCCATCTCTCACAGCATGCAGCTTCCCCACCTGCCAGCTCATCAGCTCAAAACAAGCCTATTCTCTAAAATTCCCCATAGCAAAAGAAGCTAACAAAAACAAAAGCCTTCTGTCTCTATGAATACTGAAACGGTTATCCAGTATGCAGTAACCAAAACAAACAGACCCTAGGCACAGAGCTCTGGTTGCCTTTTTTGGATCTCCAGCAGGATGAGTGAGGCCAAGAGCTTGGTGTTGTCTGTGAGGGAGAAACTGCCCCCAACTCCGGATCCCTCACAGGGAGGGCTCAGAGAGCCACACGTCCTCAAACCCGAGTGTAGGCTTGGTCACAAGGGGTCTGATTGAGACTGACAATAATAAACCTGACCATGTTTATTTAGAGAGTGTTTGTAAATTTGCCAACCTGCATTGGCTGCGACTCAGTTAGTTCCCTTTCAACCTTTGAAGCAGAAACCTTCCAGAGCCCAGAGGTACAGTAAAGGAGGGGTCCTCCTTTCATTCTAACTCAGGTATGACAACACCAAGCCGAGGGGTGAACATAGTCCTACCTGGCTCCAAGCCTCATCAATTAGTCATACGACAATGTGGGGAGTGTGATAGCAAGCTAAGCAACAACAACAGACAGACAGTGGTGACAATGACACAACATTATATTGGAGTGGTGGTGACACTAAGTTGGCCTTGTTCACAACTATTTGCCAAGACAACCTTTTGGATGGAAAGTATGTGACCGCTCCATGTGGACCAGTCTCTTACTGTGCTCAGAGACAGAAAAGAAATGTAAGACAGGAGGGGAAGTGAGCTGTGCATACAGAGATGCTCTAACTGCTGGGCTGACTGGGAACACGAGACTGTTCTCACACTTCACACTGAGGAAGAAGAAGGACAACTCTCTTTCCTCTGCCATGTGTAAGGCTGGTGCCGCCAGCACAGCACACATCCTCAGGCAAACCCAGTAATGTAGATTAGACTGTTTGTGTGGGCGGCTGTCTGAGTCATATGTGTTGATGGAGCGGTTCTAGCCACTCCACCACTGATCTGATGTGAAGGAGTTAATGAGGTCCAACAGGGATCAGTGCTGGTGGTCCCAGTGGAGGAGAGAGTTACTGACAAAGATCAACACAATGCACAGCTCTCTCTCTCTCCCTCACTCTGACTCACTCTCTCCCTATTTCTCTACAACCACCTCATCATTTCAGTTCCTCTCTTTCATGTGATTTCTCTCTCTGTTACAGAGATCATGGTAGCAGAGATCATGGTAGCAGAGGTCATGGTAAGATGATGAGCAGAAGAGAGTTGATCAGGAAGGAGGGAGAAAAATACTGCTATACAGAGGAATAGAGAATGCCTCAGGACACCTCATGGTGTTGGGGATGTTGTCTGGTGTTATGGAGCTAATTGAGTTTATCATCACACAGGAGGGCTCCACCCTGGGCATGTGAACCAGCTGCCAGACATGTGGCTCCCTGCAACAGGACAACAGGGAAGGACAGACAGACAGATCCAGACAGACCTTGCGCTGGGCCTGCGTCAGCCACCCCTCCTCCATCTCCCTCCTTGCTTTCTCGTCGTCCTGCTGCTTACGTCGCTTGTCCTGGTGATGGGAGAAGAAGAGAAAGAGACCAACAAAAAGAGAGATTTAGGGTTGAGTGGAGGTAGAGATATACTTATGTTTCTGAACCTAATGAGGAGCAATTCCTGTTATTAATCATCTCAGACGTGTGTCACCAGAGAGACAGAGTCCCACAGCTCACACTGCTTTCAAGCTCTATTGAGATAGTCATAGTTGTCATTTGAATGGTGCTAGTGAAGGAGAAGATAACAGCACAACTACAGTACTGTATATCTTATTACAGTATAACTGAAAAGCAGTGACAGTAGATTACAGTGACAAGCCCCATAGACATATATGCTGTTGACCGGTGGAACAGCTGGTTCTTTAAGGTCAAAGTGCAGAGAAACGGAGATGAAGCGGAGGCAAGGCTAGGAGCACGTGGGCATGCCGGCACTCCATCTTCATCAGCTAGTCTGACAGTAACACACATATCACACATACTGCACATTCATGTTCTGTTAGGAGGAGCGGTTCACTCCCATACATTAGCACCAATCCAGGCCTGAGACTGCTATCCCTTTGGATTTCTCATAGTTTCCCCAACATCCCTCCTTTCAAAAGCAACTGCAATTAGATTACGCTAAACAGAAGGGCTAATTTAGATCAGAATTTAATTAATGATTTTGGTCTAACCTAATGCAATAAGAACTGTGTTGGGGCATAACGTGGGAGTTGGCTAGACCCCAATGCATCAACGAAAGACAGGATAAAGCATGGAGGGAAGGCATGAGCATTGTGTGTGTGTGTGTGTGTGTGTGTGTGTGTGTGTGTGTGTGTGTGTGTGTGTGTGTGTGTGTGTATTTCTACTATCCCTTAATGCTCAAGGTCCCTGTAGTGTTTAACCCTGCTGATGAGGTCAGTAGTGGCCCTGAAGCAAACGCCATGCAACCCAATTGAATTATTCAAACATGGACAGACCGGGGGAGAGCTGTCACACCCTGAGAGCCTTTTTATTTCTCTATTTGGTTAGGTCAGGGTGTGATTTGGGTGGGCATTCTAGTTTTCTATTTATTTGTTGGCCGGGTATGGCTCCCAATCAGAGGCAGCTGTCTATCGTTGTCTCTGATTGGGAATCATACTTAGGCAGCCTGTTTTCCACCCTAGTTTGTGGGATTTTGTTTTGCATATTTGCTGTGGAGCCTGCAGAACTTTACGTTCTTTTGTATTTTGTTGTTTTTTGGTGTCATTTGAAAATGAAGTAAAAGGTACGCCTACCACGCTGCACCTTGGTCCAAGCAGCGTGGCCAGGAGGAGCAGGGATCCTGGGCCCAGGAGAAAAGTGAATGGAGGACATCCTGGACATGGGAGGATATATTAGATGGTAAAGGATCCTGGACGTGGGAGAAGATCCAGGCTGGAATGGATCGCCTTCCATGGGAGCAGACGGAGGCAGCGAGGGAAGAACAACGACGACACCGGGGTTCGCGACCTCGACGCAAGCACGAGAGGCATCCCCCCCAAAACATTTTTTTTTGGGGGGGGCACATGGGGTGGTTGGCGGAGCCAGGTTGCAGATCAGAGCCAACTCCCCGCACTCGCTTTAAGGAGCGTGTGACCCTTCAGGCACCATGCTTTGCGGTTACACGTACTGTGTCGCCGGTACGCATCCACAGCCTGGTGCACTCTGTGCCAGCTCCCCACATTTGCCGTGCTAGAGTGGGCATTCAGCCAGGACGGATTGTGCCGGCTCAGAGCTCCTGGTCTCCGGTGCGACTCTTCTGCCCAGGATATCCTGCGCCGGCTCCACGCACCAGGCCTCCAGTGTGTCTCTCCAGCCCGGTGCGTCCTGTGCCAGCTCTACGCACCCGGCCTTCAGTGATGATCCAGGGCCCGAAGCCTCCAGTGATGATCCATGGCACGAAGCCTGCAGTGATGATCCATGGCACGAAGCCTCCGGGGGGGGCTGACCTTAGAGATCCTGTTTATGTCTCTATTTTGGTTTGGTCAGGGTGTGAGTTGGGGTGGGTATTCTATACTCTATTATTTGTATTTCTATGTTTTGGCCGGGTAGGATTCTCAATCAGGGACAGCTGTCTATCATTGTCTCTGATTGAGAATCATACTTGGGTAGCCCTTTTTTCCAGCTGGCTTTGTGGGAAGTTGACTTTGTTTAGGGCACATAGCCTTTAGCTTCAAGGTTTGTTTTGTAGTGTTTATTGTTTTGTTTGGTGTCATTTTCCAAATAAAGAGAAAATGTACGCCCACGCTGCACCTTGGTCCTCTTGCTTTAACGGCCGTGACAGAGACTCACCTCTATAGCCTGCACTCTCTGCTGGTACTTTTCTGCCTCGTCCATGTTGGGTCTACAACACAAGAACACAGAGGAGAGTTATAGTTACTTTACTCCTACTGTAGCAGTCCAGAAATCTGTTCATCATTTAAATGAAAGTCAATTATTAAAAGTTATTCCACACATATTTGGCAAAAGCGCATAACTGATTTTCAATTCCCTTCGCTGTGGGACAGTGGATGAGAGAGTGTGATGATGTGACGCCAGATCCTAGATCAGTCATATATCAAAGCAGTGCAGAGGCTTATCATGGAGAGACTGCTACACTACTGTATTCTGTCATGTACTGGGTCCTTTGGGTGTTGACCTGTCATCCTTCAAACCACCAACTACATATTAATATTATTATACACTTTCCACAGAGGTGACTGGAAAACTGCCTGTTAGCAATATCTGCACTAGAGATGATTACTACATAATTCTTATATAATTATTTAAACCCTAAATGAGAGAGCAGAGAGGAACTGGGAGAAGAGAGAGCACATAGCAGCACTTGATGCTGAGTTGCTGAGCTCCCAACAGTAATAAGTCTGACTGAAATTAAAGGAATGATTGATTCCTGGAGCAGCAACCTCACACTTTATCCCTGTGTGTATGAGGAGAGGGAATAAAACAGAGGCTGTGGAGAGGACTATGGATCAGTTTAGCTTACAGTAAGAGTGGGAGGGGAGAGCTGCTCTCAGAAGATATATTAGGTTCACTCCATTCCTATGTTTTCATTAACTGTAAATAAAATGCTATAAACCAACCTGTCGCAGCTTTGATCACTGACATGACAATGCCACTAGTCCAGAGTGTACTACAGAGTGTAATACACAGTGTACTACAGTACAGCGTGTACAACAGAGTGTAGCACAGTACAGAGTATACTAGAGTGTACTACAGTAGAGTGTACGACACAGTGTACTACACAACAGAATGTACTACAGAGTGTACCACAGAGTGTACTACAGTACAGAGTGTACTACTGTACATAGTGTACTCCAGTGCAGTGTACTCCAGTACAGTGTACTACTGTACAGAGTGTACAACACTAGAGTGTACTACACTACAGAGTGTACTACAGTGTACTACAAAACACAGTGTACAACATATTGTACTACACTATAGAGTGTACTACACTACAGAGTGTACTACACTGGAATAATTAATAGTGTAATAGAGTACGTACTACAGAGTGTACAACACTACAGCATATTAGAATGTACTACACTACAGAGTGTACTACAGTGTACTACAGTACAGCCTGTACTACAGTACAGAGTGTACTACAGAGTGTACTACAAAACACAGTGTACAACATATTGTACTACACTATAGAGTGTACTACACTGGAAGAATTACTACAGAGTGTAGTACACTACATACTGCACTACAGTATCTCATCCTGTCATCTATTTAAACACACTTAGAAGTGCTGACATAAGAAGAGCTGGAAGATGCCGATTGAGTCAAACTCCAACAACTGTCAGAAGGGCTACACACACACACACACACACACACACACACACACACACACACACACACACACACACACACACACACACACACACACACACACACACACCTCAAATCAGAGCTCACTCTGGGAGATGGCTGCTTGATTGAAGTTGCAGATGTGTTAAGCAATAAGAGATCTATAATGTTTCACAGCCAATGACAGCCATTTCATGAGAGCAGAAGATATTATAATTATACAGTATTATAACTATACAGGTTATATTTCAACCTCAGATATTTACCTTATATCTGTAAATTAATGATATACATGATTGGTATAACTAGCCTACTATGGAGAAAGGTACTCGAGGCACGGGTGACTATATTTTAAGTACCGTTCTCTCCAACTCAGATTGATACTATATAGCATAAGTGGTTTGAGATTTAGGATGGTTGTATGGTGTCTGAGGGCTGTTAGTCCCAGGCGGGCATTGTAGTGAGGGTGACAGACGGCTCTAGAGGTAGAGGGGGTGTTGTATTGACGGCAGGGCTGTGATGGAGAGGGAGGGGCTGTGATGTCTCACACCCAACACGGGGGTCATTAGTGGGCATTGTCACGGTGATGGAGTGCCACAGGCAGAGGTTCATTAGAGCGCTGCCAACCCGGGGGACTCTCCTTGTCCAGATGATGGACGCCTTACACATTGCCAACCGCCAGCCAGCCCAGAGCCCCCCCACTCACTTGGACACCCCAGTCCCTCTGTGTCTGTCTGTGTTTGACTGGCTGCTGCTGCTACCCTGGAGAGAGTATACCACTTTGTTTGTACAGTCTGGGGGGGGGGGGGGGGGGGGGGGGGGGCGTGTGTTGCTTTGGCAACTTCCGAGGAGAAATACTAGGGCCAAAGGGACAGAAACTTTCCATGCATCAAATGTCCCTGTACACTGTACTGTAACTCAGCCTCTTGAGAGACCCTGACCTGAAAGAGAGAGATAGAGGAAAGAGAGACATCTGGGTCCTCTGTGACCTGGACTGAGGGGAAAACACAATGTACTTCCGACAGCTACAAATCGAGCTCTTAAGCCAGAGTCCCTGCAACCCTTTTCCACTGAGTGGAGTCTTAGAGCGGGACCAAAATGGAATGTAAGCACAGACACTGAGGCTGGTGTTTGGGTGTCCCTTACCTGTCCCCACCCTGTCACTGAGCCATCTCTCTCTCTCTCTCTCTCTCTCTCTCTCTCTCTCTCTCTCCCATCCGTTAGTAGAGAGAGAAGTGCTCTCACGGAACATGGAGTGCCCACTCAGGCTGAACTGATTTCTCTCCAGCTCTGGGTGAGATCCAGGGATGGAGTGAGTGTGTTGTGTGTGTATCACATTGAGTGTTTCACAGGGGGACACAGATAGTATGTACACGAAGGTGGGGGTGTAAATGGGTGGGTGTGTGGGTGTGTGGGAGAGAGATAGATCTGACCTGTGTTTCTCAGCCACAAACAACTACAAGACGTCCGACAGTCAGCGCCTTATCTTCTCCAAGGGGGTTGAAAATCTCTTCTGTCTTTTCTGTTTAAGGCACGGCTCACTTCACTGAATGTGACTGTAAGACTGGGGGGGGGGGGGGGGGGGGGCACTGGGAGATATTTACACGCATTTCTGGTATACATTAAGTTGAGTGCCAGGAGTTTTTCCTGGCTGTGTGATCTGACCAGAAAAGACTTGGCCTTCGTTGTGACTATAACTAGGCCAGGTCCCATGATATGGAAATAACTCCTGGCCCTAAATGCATCGGAATCGCAATCGTTTGTGTAAAAACAAGAAAGAAGGTCTTCATGGCACATCCAGTCCACCGAGTGAGAAACTCAGACCCTGCCACTTAGCCATATTCTACATGGGGGTGAGAGTCAGCCAGTCCAGAGAGAAAGCGATTCTCTGTCCCAGAAACCAGTCATGTACAAAAGTTACGCTGCTCCGCTCCCTAATGTATAATTCAGCACTAGGAAGGAATTCTATCTGTTCTCCGGAATCGACAAGGTTTTTAAAGTTACTCTCTGTGTTGTTTTCCAAGTCCTCTACTTCCTGTTGCTGAAGGCATGGATTCAATTGTATATACTTTTGGTTTTTAATAAAGTGCAAGTGCTTTAAGTCGTTGTGGGTGTGCATGTCTGCATGCATTTGTTTGTTTGTGTGAATCTGTGTACATACGTGTGTTTGGTAGATTGAGTGCTGAAAGTATAGGGAGCCGTAAAAGTGACAGAATATGAGTGGAATCAGAAATATTTGATTTGAATGCCACAGAAGTATAACTCACAGAACATTCTTCCTCAAAAGCAAAACCAGGTCTGGAGGAGGAAGCTCACAGCTCTGTGACTGATTTGACGGTGGGAACTCTGGAGATGTGAGAACAGTATAAACTCTCAGTGAGATTCTGGAGGTTATCAGGAAGCCACACATATCTCCTGCAAGGTCACAGCTGTAGTTTTATTCACATCCAAAACATCTCTAAATGGGATGTAAGGCAGGGATCAGGGAGATAATTGGGCTTTAGCAGAAGTGTTCACCCAGCAACAATATTCATACACCAGTAACTATGGGATGTCCTGAACTCTGTAACCAACACCACCATTTCCAGGAACAGAGGTGCAGCTAACATTCCAGTACAATGAAGTCAACTAGAGAATACAGCACGTTCCATCGGAATCACTGTTGTCCAGACATACAGTAGACTGTGGTATTGTACTAGGCTGAGTCAGGACAGGAGAGCCCCAACCCTCCTCAGCCTGGCACAGGATGGGCTGCTAGGAGCCAGGACTTCCAGGACTGGTAGGCTTTACTCAACTGAAAGCACACAGCTTAGCAGGGGAGACGGACTCACATTAATGGTCTCTCTATCAGGAACTTCCACCTGGGCCACACACACACACACACACACACACACACACACACACACACACACACACACACACACACACACACACACACACACACACACACACACACAAGGAAGCTCCTGCCATGTTGAGGCCCAGATTGCAGGGCATGTGTCTGTTGCCTACCAAGCGTTTGCATTGTCATTGTGGGTTACTTCATCATTGGGTTCAATCACCATCAGAGCTGTGCTTGGGGGCACAGATGGCTCATGTGTGCTCTGTTTGTTTGTCTGAGCCTCTCTGTCAACGTCTCTAATTAGAATAAGGAGAAACAGTATGCTGTTTCCCAACAGGAAGTAAGATGTAGCAATACACTCCATTTAACTTCACAAGAGCTCACACAGGAGCTCCGCCTATCACGTGCACATGCACACACACCGACGTTCAAAGGTGCATGCGCACAAAGACACACCCACACCCACACTCACTAACACACACACTTCACCAACTTTCCCTGGCAAACACACTTGGATGGAAATGCTCTCTCACTTCGTAACGGTTTTCCTAGAAAGAGTACTGAACTGTGTGCCGTTTAAATGTGTGCCGTTTATACTGAACAAAAATATAAACACAACTTGTAAAGTGTTGGTCCCATGTTTCATGAGTTGAAATAAAATATTCTCCATATGCACAAAAACCTTATTTCTCTCAAATGTGGTGCACAAATTTGTTTATATCCCTTGCCAAGATAATCCATCCACCTGACAGGTGTGGCATATCAAAAGGCTGATTGAACAGCATGATCATTACACAGGTGAACCTTCCACAGATGGTTCACCAGTGTAGAAGTTTTGAGGGAGCGTGCAAATGGTATGCTGATAATTGAATGTTAATTTCTCTACCATAAGCCGACTCCAAAGCCATTTCAGAGAATTTGGCAGTATGTCCAACTGGCCTCACACCTGCAGACCGTGTGTATGGTGTTGTGTGGGCGAGCGGTTTGTGAACTGAGTGCCCCATTGTGGCGGTGAGGTTATGGTATGGGCAGGCATAAGCAACTGACAACAAACACAATTGCATTTTATCGATGGCAATTTGAATGAACAGAGATACCATGACAAGATCCTGGGGCCCATTGTCGTGCCATTCATCCGCATTAACGCATGTTTCACCATGATAATGCACAGCCCCATGTCACAAGGATCTGTACACAATTCCTGGAAGCTGAACATTTCCCAGTTCTTTCATGGCCTGCAAACCAGACATGTCACCCATTGAGCATGTTTGGGATGCTCTGGATCAACGTGTACAACAACGTGTTCCAGTTCCTGTCAATATCTAGTAACTTCAAACAGCTATTTAAGAGTTGTGGGATAACATTCCACAGGACACAATCAACAGCCTGATCAACTGTATGCAAAGGAGATGCAAAGTGTCACGCTGCATGAGGCAAATGATACTGATTTTTCTGATCCACAACCCACTTTTTTAAAAGGTATTTGTGACTAACATGTGCATATCTATATTCCCAGGCATGTGAAATTCATAGATTAGGGCCTAATTTATTTATTTAAATTTACTGATTTCCTTATATGAACTGTAAGTCGATAAAATCTTGAAATTGTTGCATGTTGTGTTAATACTTTTGTTCAGTATAAATGCCTGTCATATTGTCATTAGATAAAATAGGGTGGGAACATGAGACGTGACAGTGTGGTTGTGTTGAGCATAAACTGTTCAAGTATTCAGTTAATACGTGATCCAAACTCAGGTGTTCCCAAAACTTTTTGGCCCGTGACCCCATTTTGATATACAAATGTTTTGTGACCCCACCATGTAAAAAAAGTAATGCAATCAACAGCCATTGTATACTTTTTATTATTGGGGCTATGACAGTTTATTACAAATCAGTCTGCCGGTACTTTTGCCAGTATTTCAATCTGAAGGGAGTATGGTTTGAAGTAAATGAAATGCATCAGAAAGGTATTGGGAAGTTCAATAGATCAGGGCCTTGTCTTGTCTACTCTGTTTTAATGAGTCCTGCGTGGCTTGTGGGCAAGGTAGAAGGAAACACAAGACACATACAGTACATGTTTCAGAAGACACATACAGTACATGTTTCAGAAGACACATACAGTACATGTTTCAGAAGACACATACAGTACATGTTTCAGAAGACACATACATGTTTCAGGGTACTGGCATAACCCCAGTTCTATGAACCAATTTACTCTCCCGACCCCATTTTCAGACCAGGCGACCCCTAGTTTAGGAAACGCTGTCCCAACTGCTGTGTATGTACAGTATGTCAGGCTGCATCCTCTTCCCTGCGGTACCTACTGTGCCAAATCAAAGCAATACCATGAGGAGGTGACTGAGCCTAGCTATAGTTACTGGGAACAGACCAGTGTACAAAATGATCAGATGCAGCCAATGCTTGCACCCCACCCCCATCCTCCACTGATATACTGTCGATACACATGGATACACATGGACACATTTTTTGTAATTTTTATTTTTTATTTCACCTTTATTTAACCAGGTAGGCTAGTTGAGAACAAGTTCTCATTTACAATTGCGACCTGGCCAAGATAAAGCATAGCAGTATGAGCAGACAACACAGAGTTACACATGGAGTAAACAATTAACAAGTCAATAACACAGTAGAAAACAAAGGGGGAGTCTATATACAATGTGTGCAAAAGGAATGAGGTAGGCGAATAATTACAATTTTGCAGATTAACACTGGAGTGATAGATGATCAGATGGTCATGAACAGGTATTGATATTGATATTGGTGTGCAAAAGAGCAGAAAAGTAAATAAATAAAAACAGTATGTGGATGAGGTAGGTGAAAATGGGTGGGCTATTTACCAATAGACTATGTACAGCTGCAGCGATCGGTTAGCTGCTCAGATAGCTGATGTTTGAAGTTGGTGAGGGAGATAAAAGTCTCCAACTTCAGCGATTTTTGCAATTCGTTCCAGTCACAGGCAGCAGAGTACTGGAACGAAAGGCGGCCAAATGAGGTGTTGGCTTTAGGGATGATCAGTGAGATACACCTGCTGGAGCGCGTGCTACGGATGGGTGTTGCCATCGTGACCAGTGAGCTGAGATAAGGCGGAGCTTTACCTAGCATGGACTTGTAGATGACCTGGAGCCAGTGGGTCTGGCGACGAATATGTAGCGAGGGCCAGCCGACTAGAGCATACAAGTCGCAGTGGTGGGTGGTATAAGGTGCTTTAGTGACAAAACGGATGGCACTGTGATAGACTGCATCCAGTTTGCTGAGTAGAGTGTTGGAAGCCATTTTGTAGATGACATCGCCAAAGTCGAGGATCGGTAGGATAGTCAGTTTTACTAGGGTAAGCTTGGCGGCGTGAGTAAAGGAGGCTTTGTTGCGGAATAGAAAGCCGACTCTTGATTTGATTTTCGATTGGAGATGTTTGATATGAGTCTGGAAGGAGAGTTTGCAGTCTAGCCAGACACCTTGGTACTTATAGATGTCCACATATTCTAGGTCGGAACCATCCAGGGTGGTGATGCTAGGCGGGCATGCGGGTGCAGGCAGCGATCGGTTGAAAAGCATGCATTTGGTTTTACTAGCGTTTAAGAGCAGTCGGAGGCCACAGAAGGAGTGTTGTATGGCATTGAAGCTTGTTTGGAGGTTAGATAGCACAGTGTCCAATGATGGGCCGAAAGTATATAGAATGGTGTCGTCTGCGTAGAGGTGGATCAGGGAATCGCCCGCAGCAAGAGCAACATCATTGATGTATACAGAGAAAAGAGTCGGCCCGAGAATTGAACCCTGTGGCACCCCCATAGAGACTGCCAGAGGACCGGACAGCATGCCCTCCGATTTGACACACTGAACTCTGTCTGCAAAGTAATTGGTGAACCAGGCAAGGCAGTCATCCGAAAAACCGAGGCTACTGAGTCTGCCGATAAGAATATGGTGATTGACAGAGTCGAAAGCCTTGGCAAGGTCGATGAAGACGGCTGCACAGTACTGTCTTTTATCGATGGCGGTTATGATATCGTTTAGTACCTTGAGTGTGGCTGAGGTGCACCCGTGACCGGCTCGGAAACCAGATTGCACAGCGGAGAAGGTACAGTGGGATTCGAGATGGTCAGTGACCTGTTTGTTGACTTGGCTTTCGAAGTCCTTAGATAGGCAGGGCAGGATGGATATAGGTCTGTAGCAGTTTGGGTCCAGGGTGTCTCCCCCTTTGAAGAGGGGGATGATTTGGGTAAAGGAGAACCTGGAGAGGCTTGGGCGAGGAGCAGCGGGGGGGGCGGGGCTGTTGGCCGAGGTTGAAGTAGCCAGGCGGAAGGCATGGCCAGCCGTTGAGAAATGCTTATTGAAGTTTTCGATAATCATGGATTTATCGGTGGTGACCGTGTTACCTAGCCTCAGTGCAGTGGGCAGCTGGGAGGAGGTGCTCTTGTTCTCCATTGACTTCACAGTGTCCCATAACTTTTTGGAGTTGGAGCTACAGGATGCAAACTTCTGCCTGAAGAAGCTGGCCTTAGCTTTCCTGACTGACTGCGTCTATTGGTTCCGGACTTCCCTGAACAGTTGCATATCACGGGGACTATTCGATGCTATTGCAGTCCGCCACAGGATGTTTTTGTGCTGGTCGAGGGCAGTCAGGTCTGGGGTGAACCAAGGGCTGTATCTGTTCTTAGTTCTGCATTTTTTGAACGGAGCATGCTTATCTAAAATGGTGAGGAAGTTACTTTTAAAGAATGACCAGGCATCCTCAACTGACGGGATGAGGTCAATGTCCTTCCAGGATACCCGGGCCAGGTCGATTAGAAAGGCCTGCTCACAGAAGTGTTTTAGGGAGCGTTTGACAGTGATGAGGGGTGGTCGTTTGACTGCGGCTCCGTAGCGGATACAGGCAATGAGGCAGTGATCGCTGAGATCCTGGTTGAAGACAGCGGAGGTGTATTTGGAGGGCTAGTTGGTCAGGATGACGTCTATGAGGGTGCCCTTGTTTACAGAGTTAGGGTTGTACCTGGTGGGTTCCTTGATGATTTGTGTGAGATTGAGGGTATCTAGCTTAGATTGTAGGACTGTCGGGGTGTTAAGCATATCCCAGTTTAGGTCACCTAACAGAACAAACTCTGAAGCTAGATGGGGGGCGATCAATTCACAAATGGTGTCCAGGGCACAGCTGGGAGCTGACGGAGGTCGGTAGCAGGCGGCAACAGTGAGAGACTTATTTCTGGAGAGAGTAATTTTCAAAATTAGTAGTTCATGCACACTTGGCTGCATAAACAAGCAGGCAGAAAGAAAGAAAGACATTGTGTGAATGGAATATTCTGCACAATGAGGGCCGAGAATACACAGTGTTAACTCAGGAAAAGTTCTCATCTCATAAATAGTTAAAAAGCTGGGCTTTTAAAAGAATTGGTTAACCTGTGCCCTGCAAGTTTGGCGGTCTACAACATATGCATTCAGGGAGGTGGAATTGTGCTTTTCTGGGATGCCTAGCACTTAATAACTATGGCTCTGGCCTGGGGAATGTGGTCTATAAGCATGCCTGGTTAACTTTGAGATGAACCTGCTCTGAACCTGCTCTGCTCACATAGACTTCTCTCTACCTCTACCCAACACACACAACACCTCATCCTTTACACTGTTGACCATTATCATCACGTTATACAGTTCCATTAACAGCAGAGTTGTCATCACTATGGAGAGAAAAGTCATAAGACAATGAGTTAAAGCTGGTGAACCTTACCTTACCTTCGGTGATTCAGCCGTTCTAGTCCATGATCAGAATGAAACTACCCACAATGACCAATCAACATTACGGCATTACAGCAATTATTGTCTGGCTGGCAACATCAAATTTGAAAGGCCTAATCCTCATACAGTAATAAACACTCTAAGTAATGAGCAATATAACTACTGACCTTTCATTTACTGCTGCTTAAAATGACAGCTAGGTCACACTGCAATGGCAGCTAGGTCACACTTTTGAGCTGAGGCTGGGGTCTTATGTGGCTCAGTTGGTAGAGCATGGCGCTTGCAATGCCAGGGTTGTGGGTTTGATTCCCACGGGGCACCAGCAAGAAAATGTAAGTCGCTCTGTATAAGAGCATCTGCTAAATGGCTAAAATGTCAAAAAAAGAGAAGAATGTAAGGCCAAAGTGTACTTGTTGAGGAAGTTTGAGGTGTAGCTGTCAGTACCTGTGCCCTGCAGGAGGCCAGGTTTAGGTTTGTGTGGAGCAAACCAAAATTGGTTCTGTAAAGGTTCCCAGTACATTTGTTAGGTTGTGGCAAATGTTCTCTTAACACAAAAGCTGTCTTTTTGTGATAATTATAGAATGTTTGTATAAAACATTTGCCTGATGTTCCTAGTACACATTTAATCTGTTCCCAGAATGTTGCATGATGTTGTGTGGACATTATAAGAGTTCCCAAAACACAAAAGCTGTCCACTTGTGATGATTATGTAAATGTTTCTTTTAGGTTGCAAAACATAGACAACATTTGCCTGATATTGCAATAACATTCCCAGAACAATTATTTTGCTTCTTTAAAAGTTCATAAAACATTTCTTTAGGTTGTGGGAACATTGTGGGGATATGATAAGAGATAGGTTCCTAAAACACAAAAACTGTCCAGTTGTGCTGACATTCAGATAATGTTTATATCCGGGTGCACAAAACATTCCTTTGATGTTGCAAGAATGTTGACAGAACAGCCTTTCTGAGTTCTTTAAAGGTTCCCAGAAAATATAATTAGGTTTTGGGAACAGTGTGGGTGCATTACAAGAGATAGGTTCCCAAAACACAAAATATGCATGGTTGTGATGAAATTCATACAATTTAAGTGAGGTTGCACAGGACATTCCCTTAATGTTGTAAGAATTAAATAAGACAGTTTATGACTATTCCATTGATTTTAACGAACGTCATAAAAACAGACTCATTGCTGCAACAGCCCAACAGGTTCGGGAGGCAATAGTCGGGTAATGCGTCCTCAGAAACATGACCCGCCAAACCACACTTCTTAACACCCGCCCGCTGGACCCGGAAGCCAGCCGCACCAATGTGTCGGAGAAAACACCATTCAACTGATGACCGAGGTCAGCCTGCAGGTGCTCGGCCCGCCACATGAAGTCGCTAGAGAGCAATGAGCCATGTAAAGCTCCCCGGCCAAACCATCCCCGAACACGGACGATGCTGGGCCAATTCTGCACCGCCTTATGGGACTCCCGATCATGGCCGGTTGTGATACAGCCAGGATCGAACCCGGGTCTGTAGTGACGCCTCTAGCACTGCAATGCCTTGGACTGCTGCACCACCGCCCTTTCCAAAGATATTTCCCCTCCACACACACACTCCTAAATATTTGCTTTTTTGCAGACAAGCTGATATTCAGTCCCATAGACACTCAGATCCCCTATGTACTTGAACACTAGTTAATGGTTCACAGTTCTGACTGGTTCTTTCATTCAGCTGACAGCAGCACTGATCTCTGACCCTTTCACGATGAAGGTCATTGAAAAGCCTGCTCACGTCTCGTCTTCACACATTCCAGGCAGTGAGAACACATTTACTGTACACACAGACACAGTAAGAAGGCTGCAGAGAGCAAAGGGTACACAATGTAATCTCCTGTAATCTCCTAGCCTAGTAAAGTCACATGATGTCTTGCTGTCATTCCCTCTGTATGATTTCCACCTTCATAGAAACAGGCTGCTCGTCGAACATCTTATTCCACAATTATGGGCATTAATATGGAGTTAGTCCCCACTTTGCTGCTATAACAGCCTCCACTCTTCTGGGAAGGCTTTCCACTAGATGTTGGAACATTTCTGCTGGGACTTGCTTCCATTCAGCCACAAGAGCATTAGTACACTGATGTTGGGCGATTAGGCGTGGCTTACAGTCTGCATTCCAATTAATCTCAAAGGTGTTCGATGGAGTTGAGGTCAGGGTTCTGTGCAGGCCAGGCAAGTTCTTCCACACCGATCTCGACAAACCATTTCAGTATGGACCTGCTTTTGTACATGGGGGCATTGTCATGCTGAAACAGGAAAAGGCCTTCCCCAAACTGTTGCCACAAAGTTGGAAGCATAAAATCATCTAGAATATCATTGTATGCTGTAGAGTTAAGATTTCCCTTCACTGGAACTAAGGGGCCTAGCCCGAACCATGAAAAACACCCCCAGACCATTATTCATCCTCCACCAAACTTTACAGTTGGCACTAAGCATTCGGGCAGGTAGCGTTCTCCTGGCATCCAACAAACCCAGATTCGTCCCTCGGACAACCAGATGGTGAAGCGGGATTCATCACTCCAGAGGACGCGTTTCCACTGCTCCAGAGTCCAACGGTGGTGAGCTTTACACCACTCCAGCCGATGCTTGGCATTGCACATGGTGATCTTAGGCTTGTGTGTGGCTACTCGGCCATGGAAACCCATTTCATTGAGCTCTCGGCGAACAGTTATTGTGCTGACGTTGCTTCAAGAGGCAGTTTGGAACTCGGTAATGAGTGTTGCAACATAAGAGAGATTATTTTTACGTGCTACACGCTTCAGCAGTCCCATTCTGTGAGCTTGTGTGGCCTACCACTTCGTGGCTGAGCCGTTGTTGCTCCTAGACTTTTCCAATTCGCAATAACAGCACTTACAGTTGACCAGGGCAACTCTAGCAGGGCAGAAATTTGACGAACTGACATGTTGGAAAAGTGGCATCCTATGACAGTGCCACAATGAAAGTCACTGAGCTCTCTGCTACTGCCAATGTTTGTCTATGGAAACTGCATGGCTATGTGCTCAATTTTATACACCTGTCAGCAACGGGTGTGGCTGAAATAGCCGAATTGTCACGGCTGTTGAAGGAGGAGGACCAAGGTGCAGCGTGGTGAGCGTACATATTATTTTTATTTGAAAAGACGCCGCACAAAACAATAAACACTACAAAACAAACCATGAAGCTAAAGGCTATGTGCCCTAAACAAAGTCAACTTCCCACAAAGCCAGCTGGAAAAAAGGGCTACCCAAGTATGATTCTCAATCAGAGACAATGATAGACAGCTGCCACTGATTGAGAACCACACCCAGCCAAACACAAAGAAATAGAAAACATAGAAATAAAGAAACTAGAATGCCCACACTAGTCACACCCTGGCCTAAACAAAATAGAGAATGAAAGCCTCTCTATGGCCAGGGCGTGACACAAATGCATGTTTATTAAATGAAACGCACAAAAACAATAAAGAATGAACGAAACGTGAAGACAATGGAGTGCTCACAGGCAACTACACATAAACAAGATCCCACAAACACAGGTGGGAGAAATAACTACTTAAATATGATCCCCAATTAGAGACAACAATTACCAGCTGCCTCTAATTGGGAATTATACAAAACACCAACATAGAAAAAGAAACTAGAACACAACATAGACATAGATATACTAGATCACCCCCTAGGCACGCCATGACCTACTACACCATAGAGAAACAATGGCTCTCTATGGGCAGGGCGTGACAGTAACCCCCCCCAAAGGTGCGGACTCCGGCCGCTAAACCTGAAACCAAATGGGGAGGGTGGGGGAGGGGGGGTGATTAGTGTCGATGTCGGTGGCGGCTCTGGTGTGGGATGAAGAACCCGCTCAGCTTGCGGATCCACTAGCTTTGGTGGTGGCTCTGGTGCGGGCCGAAGAACCCGCTCATCCCGCGGATCCAGCCATGGACCCGGGCTGAACACTGTGCCTGGACTGGTCCTCGGTGTCAAGGAAGGCTCCTGCCATGGAGCAGGACTGGATACCAGCCCTGGCCTGGACATCGGTGCAGAGGAAGGCTCCTGCCATGGAGCGGGACTGGACGCCGTATCTGGACTGAGCTCCAGCGCAGAAGAAGACTCCAGGCCATGGAGCAGGACTGGACGCCGTGTTTGGACTGGACACCGGCGCAGAGGAGGGCCCCGGCCATGAAGCTGGACTGGACGCCGTACCTGGACTGGGCACCAGCGCAGAATAAGGCTCTGACCATGGAACAGGACTGAACACCGGGCCTGGGCACCGGCGCAGAGGAATGCTCCTGCCATGGAGCGGAACTGGACGACGTGTCTAGAAGCTCCGAACCGCCGACCGTTGCTGGAGGTTCCGGACCGTCGACCGTCGTAGGAGGTTCCGGACTGTGGACCGTGGTAGGAGGTTCCGGATTGTGGACCGTCGCCGGAAGCACTGGACTGGAAACCGTCACCGGAAGCTCTGGACTGTGAACCATCGCCGGAAGCTCTGGACTGTGAATACGCACTGGAGGCCTAGTGCGTGGAGCCGGTACAGGTGGCACCGGACTGGTGACCCACACTTCAGGGCGAGTGCGTGGAGCTGGCACAGGACGTACCAGACTGGAGAGGCGCACTGGATGCCTGATGCGTGGAGCCGGCATCAATTGTACCGGTTAGATGACACATTTAACACAGCAAGTGCGAGGAGCTGGCACAGGACGTACTGGGCGGTGAAGGCGCACTGGAGACCTGGTGCGTATAGCCGGCATCAATTGTACCGGAACGATGACACACTTCGCACGGTGAGTGCGAGGAGCTGGCACAGGACGTACTGGGCCGTGGAGGCGCACTGGAGACCTGGTGCGTAAAGCCGGCACAAATGGTACCGGACAAATGACACGCTCCTCAAGGCGAGTTTGGAGAGCTGGCACAGGACGTACTGGGCCGTGGAGGCGCACTGGAGACCTGGTGCGTAAAGCCGGCACAAATGGTACCGGACAAATGACACGCTCCTCAAGGCGAGTTTGGAGAGCTGGCACAGGACGTACAGGGCTGGGAAGGCGTACTGGAGACCTGGTGCGTAAAGCCGGCACCAATGGTACCGGACAAATGACACGCTCCTCAAGGCGAGTTTGGAGAGCTGGCACAGGACGTACAGGGCTGGGAGGGCGTACTGGAGACCTGGTGCGTGGAGCTGGCACAGATTTGACCAGACTGATAGCACACTCCTTAGGACAAGTACGGAGAGCTGACTCAGATGGCATTAAACTGACAACACGCTCCTTAGCGCAAATGTCGTGCATCTTCCACCAACTCAACAACTCTCTCCGTTCTCTCTCCTCCAATATCTCCATCCACTCTCTGACGCTCTGACTCTCTCCTTTCACTCACCTCCAGTTTATCCCTCTTCTCAAAGACTGGCTCTGGTTCACTCCTCGGCTCCGCCGACCACCTCTTGTGCCCCCCCCAAAAAATGGGGCTGTTTTTTGGGGCTTTCTTTGTGGCCGCGAACCCCGGCGTTGTCGCTGTCCTCCCTTCTCTCTTTGCGTCTGCCGCCAAGGAAGGCTATCCTGTCTTGCCATGATTTCCTTCCAAGTCCAAGATCCTTTCCCATCCAAGATCTCCTCCCAAGTCCAGGATACCTTCCCATCCAAGACCTCCTCCCAAGTCCACATATACAAATACATTATGCACCACTAGTATGTCCTCATTCTGTCCTCCCCAACAGTCAGTAAATCATATCTCATTCTATCTATGCACATTATATTCCACTTAATCCTTGTTTATTCTGTGTAGGCTAAGACTCACGCACATCTGATAAATCATGGCGTCCAGTTCATCACACCGTGTGCTCCTCCACAGCACCCTGATCCAGTTGGAAAAACAAACCGAAGCGATAAACTGTTGTTGTTCCTTAGCTACGTTGTTTTTAGCCATCGACCCTGCAGCCTCTCTCTCCTCTGCCTTAACACCATTACATCGTTAGAGAGGGACGATTACATCATTTGGGCGGAATATGCGGAATATATTAATGGTGATGTCTTTTCAAGTCAGATTAGAGATGAGGTCATGTTGTTAACCTCAGTGTTATGGCATGCATGGCTTTGTCATGTGAGGATGTCAACCACAGTTCCTTGACACAGCTAGTATTATGAAAAACAGATTGTCCATTCAAATGTGTAAACCCTTTGGAAAATAGTGTGTTCAGCCTGTCACAAGTACATTACACTCAATTTACTCTTTGGAAAAGGGTATTCAATGCACAATTCATATATTTTTCTTCTACACCTCCCTTGACAAGTATTTTCACTGATTCAAATTCAGCATAAAAACGGCAATGGAGAAAAAGCATTTCAAACCAATTTTAGATGTTTCCAGAGCATTCTAATGCAGCTTCCTGAAATAGCTCAATGTCTCTTGGTAGAGGTTACAATTTAAGCACTTTAACAAATAAAATGGGCCTTGTCAATGTACAGTGCAAGTCTAATGAGTTCATGGCTCCATAACGGGAAAGAGCATTCATCAAGCACTTTGCCTCACTTGCCAGGCTTATATTTTAACACCGCATTGTTGGAATAGGTAAGTTATTTATGAGGCAGCACTAGAGGGAAAGGGGCCCAACTATGGTCATATTGAAGGGTAATTAGATCCATGTTATCTCCCACTCTACACTCAAAGACTCGATCATGGACACTGTTACTGACACTTGTGGATGCTTCGCGTGATGTATTGTTGTCTCTACCTTGTTGCCCTTTGTGCTGTTGTCTGTGCCTAACAATGTTTGTACCATGTTTGTGCTGCTATCTTGTTGTGCTGCTGCCATGTTGCTACCTTGTTGTTGTTGTGTTGCTACCATGATGTGCTACTATGCTGTTGTTGTCTTAGGTCTCTCTTTATGTAGTGTTGTCTCTCTTGTCATGATGTGTGTGTTGTCCTAAAAAAAATTATATCCCAGCCCCCGTCCCCGCAGGAGGCCTTTTGCCTCTTGTTAGGCTGCCATTGTAAATAACAATTTGTTCTTATCTTACTTGCCTAGTTAAATAAAGGTTAAATAAAAACTAAAAATAGATTAGATTGAGGCAGAATGAACAGCCATTGTCTGATGAGCCTCCAAATGTCAATCCAAATCCTACACATCTGTCCTCATATCCCTTGGGCGTACTACTGAATGAATTTGTGTACAGTATAAATATGTATTCAAGTATTTCATCTTGAATTTTGTGGCAGTCGAGGTCCTTAGATGTTACATAGTCATTGTAACAACACGTTGTCCAATCCATAACACTCAGCTGTGCCATTTAGGTGGAGGTTCCTTTCAACAGAACACCACCCAACATAGGACGGCCGACGTCATGTCAGAGTTGGATGGTAAATGTTCCAATAAATGTTGATTAATGGTCCCCTACCAGCCCTTTCCCTGGCAGTGGAATCCATCCCCTCAAAAGTGGGTCACGTGAAAGTAATGGGGGCTGTGGAACAGGACAGAGCAACCCCATAAATAATAGAGAAGGGAAAGCAAGGCGGTGTTAGCCGCAGCGGCCATAATCCTTTGTCTGTAATCACATTTCTAGGCCCAGCTTCGTCAGGCAAATCCGTAGAGGTTTTGTGTCTAATGGTGTCTTTCCATCAAGGCGTAAGTCTGATTCACGACTCTGGAGTGACAGCCCATTGTCTCCTCCCTGAACCCAGAATCCTCAGGGTTTTCTCAAGCTGTCAGCTTGTGTATCCACGGGCTACATTAAGCTAATGACGGGATGGAGATTTTGTGGGGAGAAGGGCAGGCATGGCTGAATGCAAACAGCTCAAAGCTCTCCATCAATCTAATTGTGTGAGAGACTGTGCTGCTGATATCACCAAGGAGATATCACGGAGAGCAGCGCTCAAATGTGTTAATTGAGTTGACACTCGATTTCCAAATCCACGGGCAGGAATTTAGTTTTGCCTCATCTAAGGAACAGTACTGTACATTTCCACATCCATTCGATCTATAGTAACAATCATAAAAACTACAGTACAAAAGTATTTTGCACAGTAAGCTAATTCCTCCATTTCTCAGAACATCTGATCAAGACCAGAACTGCCTGAGGTTACGGAGCAGCAGATATTCAGTATCAAACTGCATGGTTAATGTTCCTCTCTCTGGAATCCATTTTCCTCCCTGTGACCGAAGCTCTGACATTTAACTGTAATGGCTCAGAAGAACATGAACCACAGCTATATTTTCAGGAAACAGCGCTGCTTCTCTTTGAGATGATTGACAATAAGTTAGCCATGTACCAAGAGCTTCTGAAGTAAGTCTCTTACCTGACGTGATGGGAAACATCAAATATTCAAGAGAGCAAAATTCACCTGCCTTTCCAAACGCAAGCGCACCCCACCACTGAAAATGGTTGGCTCTGGACAGGTGCAAAGCCCTAGTTCCAACCTAATCTCGGTTAACCCAGAACTAAAATCTCACATAATTTGGTTATGTTTATGTAGTCTGTCCACGAAAGATTAGTTCTAACCAAACAACCAATACTCTGAATGTTTAAGGGGGCACAACCTTTTGGCACTATCTTATGGTTTCTCATAATCTCTTCAACGGGAATTTTGGATTGCTGTTTTGACCTTAGTGCTTGAGATTGTACACATCGACAAGAAGTCAGGCTGCGAACCGGCTGTAAAGGCTTGACACCACAGGAGCGTAATGTAGTTCAAGATTCTGACCAGATGGAGCCACGAGAACCATCCCTTCATCTCCCTCCTCCCCCCTCCCCCGGTGTTCCTCCCTCTGTGTTCTACCTAATGAAGCACTTTGCTGGAGCATGTGGGTGTCTTTAAGTGAGTCTCACCCGCCTCAGGCCCAATCTGGATGCTCATAACACTGGCAGACACTCTACACACTGAATATATTTCCCTCTCTTACAGAGAGCAGAGCGATGGCTTCAGACGCCGTCCACCCTAGCACCAACACTACCACTCTGATGATGTGAAATCAATATGAACATTAGTGCCCTAATCACTGCTAATGTTCTTTATGATCGTTACCCATTTACTCATTAACTACAAGGCATTTCTTTGATATTCATATTCACATGAATATCATTATTCACATGACTATCATTATGTTAATGGTTGATATTTTGCATGACAACAAGCTCTATATTTGGTAGGTGGAGCCTGTGTCAATTCTAGACTAGTTATCTCCTATGAAGACCCTCAGCCTGATGCTGATATGTGTTTAAGCTCTGTTGCAGAAGACGTCACAAGAGTGATGAGGGACTGTCTCTGTAGTGCGGCATAGAGGCCAGAGCTGGAGTGGTGGTGTTGGGAGGGTGCGGTGTGGCTGGAATATAGTAGCACTTCATTCCAATTAGACTCAATTTCATTATTGTGCCCTGGCTGAGAATCCCAAAGCAATTTGTCTCCTTAAGCATTGCAGCCATTTTAGGGGATCTTTGTTGCCATTGAGTAGGTTAGTTAATGAAGCGCTCACTGTTAGAGATGTGTCAGTCGTCTGTGACTGACAGGTTGTTTATCAGTATTGAGTGGGTCACAAAAGCAGCTATTTTAAATGCACACCTTATATTAACGTGCACCAAGTCATAGTCATCTCTACTATACCAAAGGCAGGGATTTGTGTCTTAAGCTTTGCCAATAGAGTGAGATGACAAAGTTCTTCAGTTCAGGAATGCCCAAAGAGGACCATTTATTATTTAACATCAGGCAGTCTTTTGTGAAATGAGGCCAGGTACTTGGTTTTTACACTTTGAACAGGAATACAATGAAGCTGAATTGATTAATTTCACATGATATTCATAAAAATGTGTCATTATATTGAACCAGCCCAGTTACAACATTATAATAAGCAATGTTGCAAAACAAAAAACGTTTTTTTTTAAAGATCTGTGGCACAACCTCAATGTTGAATAATATTGCAAACTGGGATCCAACTTGGTACAACTTCATGGGATATGATAATACGAAGTTGGCCCACAGAGTGGACTTTTAAAAGAGATGATGAACTACAATAATTGACATACAACTGAAATTACGTGTAAAGCATTTGAACAAATAGGTAAATAGCCTTACCTTGCGTAACTTTCACTCCCAGTCGGAATGCAAAACAAGCGCACAGAAATATATGGTCAAGGACAGGACTCAGATTGAAAAAGTTGTGAACTCTTCAATCAGATTTGACTGTATTTTCCACTTATACGATGTGTAACGTTGGGTATGAAAACTGCTGGGAAGTTAGTAAGAAAACACGAATTCGTTTGTGGGAGTGACCACAAAGTTCAGCGAGACGTAATAGGAGGCTAGAGTAGCCCAGTCCACAATGAACACTTCGGCGCGCCTCTCGTTCGGGGAAGGTACCAGGGAAGAAGAATAGCATGCTCCAGAAGAATGCTCGAGACCGTTAACTACCGCAATAGTCTTAGCGTTTTACTTTCTAAAAACAGTTTTAGAATATGTCTTGCTGCCAGGATAGGTAGCTAAAAAAGAAAGAAAGTGAAACGTTAACTTGAGGTCGGCTGTTCTTGGTTATCTCATCAGTTTTCATGGGGTCGGTTAAGATAACAAGGTGCAGGCTATGGCCAGATACCAGATACCGTATGGGCCATATGCCACACAGTAGACATGTAAGGGACCCTTCCATGTTATGTGCTCTATTGTAAACGTCATTGTCACATGCCTGGAAAACACCTCAATATGTATAAGCATACCTATACATTATTTTATATTTACACCATTGAAAACCCATTGATTATTACTTGATAATTCAGGAGGGAAACCATTTAATCCACTAATAGTGTCTGCTTGGCTGACTGCATGGTCTATCACCAAGGCAGAGTGGAGTCATTATGGGAGTGCTCCTTTGATAGTGTACACATGAGACAGTGATTAATAATCAGCTCTGTAGGAGGTGCACTTCTTGTCATTATAATGAGCTTCTGTCCCCAGCCAAATTTGACAAATGGGATATTTTCTGCATGCAGGTTTTCTACCTGTCATGTGGGATGCCAGCCTGCTCCAAACTGCGTAACCTTGCAGCGTCATCCATTAAAATGAGCCCTGTGCTACCTACATTTCCATCTCATTAACACCCTAAACCTCAGTGTACTCTGCATCGGGACCCCATCTGGTGTGTTCACAATAACATGCATCATTTCCCCCATGCCTGAAGGTTTTTCTGCAGTCTCTCTTACATGAACAAGAAGCTCCATCAGAACCTGTAAAAATAACTGAAGCGCGTAAAACAAAACACGTGATTTTATTTTCTAATCAGCATCAAAGCATCTCACCTAGTCCCTGTCGCTTGCATGGCCAGCACACTCACTGTATCCATTCCGTCCATATTTATGACACAAACCCGAAACAGCCCAACACAAAGCATAGACTACAGTACAGCTCCAGCACTGCGGGAGCGCAAGCATGGAGACCACTCTAGCAGACATTTGCATAAGGTTATGTTCAGTCAGGCATTTGCGTGGCTGACTGAACATTGTGTTGCACCTTGTGTCGCTCTGAGCACCTTCTCCTCTCACATCAGTGTTACCTAACTGCTCATTGGGTTAGGGTTAACTCTAACTGATCATTTGGTTAGGGTTAACTCTAGCTGATCATCTGGTTAGAGTTAACTCTAGCTGATCATCTGGTTAGAGTTAACTCTAACTGATCATTTGGTTAGGGTTAGGGTTAACTCTAGCTGATCATCTGGTTAGAGTTAACTCTAACTGATCATTTGGTTAGGGTTAGGGTTAACTCTAACTGATCATTTGGTTAGGGTTAGGGTTAACTCTAACTGATCATTTGGTTAGGGTTAACGCTAACTGATCATTTGGTTAGGGTTAACTCTAGTTGATCATCTGGTTAGAGTTAACTCTAACTGATCATTTGGTTAGGGTTAGGGTTAACTCTAACTGATCATTTGGTTAGGGTTAACTCTAGCTGATCATCTGGTTAGAGTTAACTAACTGATCATTGGGTTAGGGTTAGGGTTAACTCTAGCTGATCATTTGGTTAGGGTTAGGGTTAACTCTAACTGATCATTTGGTTAGGGTTAGGGTTAACTCTAGCTGATAATTTGGTTAGGTTTAGTGTTAACTCTAGCTGATCATTTTTTAGGGTTAGGGTTAACTCTAACTGATCATTGTTTTGTTTCTCAGTGAGCTGAGCAAGGCAGACCAAGGCCAACAGTATGAAGCTGTATAGACAGCAGACCAAGCAGAGGAATGTACAGATGTAGGATTTTCATTTGACCTATATTGTCACAGCAAAATAATCATGCAGCAACAGGATTTGAACGTATAGTCCATAATGTAGCTGGAGCTGTGGTTAAGCTATTATCTGGCCAAAAGTAGGCTACATGAAAAGTGCATTACTGTTAATATACCGTGTGTATTGTGTGTTTTCAGTGAATTTATATAAATCACAAAGCTTATCTGCATTTCCTGCGGTCAGGAAGATTATCAGCCACAAAAGACTGATCACATTAAGATCCTACATCTGTTGTCTATTGTTGTGTGTCTGATTAATGAGTTGCCCCTATGCACCACAGCTGGAGCCTTGGCTTGGCATTGTGTGTGTGCACATATGTGTGTATGCGTAGGCATGCGCACGTGTCCTATTTTCCAGTCTTTCTGCAGACTGATCTGCCTTAGTGGAGGGTGTCCATGTAGGAAATGTGTTATGCCATTACATTGTTAAAGGAAATATGCAGTCATTTCTGCAATTAAATCCAAACCTCTGGATTTGTACTGCTGATGGGTGGTCAGTTCTCTGACCGCCCATCAGACTGACTGCCCAATACTACAGGATCATCACATTCTTTATATTGCATGGATGCCCATCACATGTAAGACTCTCACAAAATCAATCACCTAAATAATTCAAACTGGTCAGTATGCAGGTGTTATAGGCAGTACAATAAGAGGTACCGGAGGTGCTTACGTATTCACATACATGCATATATGAATATTCTATTTGGTGTTTGGTGTATGTTTGTGCAAAGTGCATGCATGTGTAAATGTATGTGTACATCCCATAAAGTCCACCCATGTTGGGTTTGTCTTTTTGTGTCTCGGTGTGCAGTGTAGAGACATGGCTACCATGGTAACCACACATCCACATCTCCCACAGTGAGAATACCCGGCCCCCTCCACCTCGCTCTCTCTACCGCCCTCTATCCCTCCCTCCTCTTCTCCCCATTCCTCCTCTGTCTGTATTGATCAGTCAGTAAGGCAGCTCAGTTATGTTCTCACCGGGCAGGGCAGGGGAGGGGAGGGGAGGAGAGGAGACCCATGGGACAGACATCCAATGTGCTGTAACCATAACGGCCTAATAATGGGCAGATTCCTCAATTCCACAATGCCGTAGCCATATCTCATCCCCACTCTGACAATCCCACCGAGCCAGAACAGCAATGCATGCTCAGCGCCTAAGTGCTAGTGAGGGGAGAGCTGGGCCTGGCTCTGGTGCTAGTGCTAGGGCAGGGGCTATAAAGCTGGGCAACTATCCTTTTAGTACACCCCTAGCCTCCACATAATAGTCCCCTATGCTTGCCTAGAGGGGTTACCCAGTGGCTGTGTTGATTTATGCTGTAGGTATATATTTATATACTGTATGTGTATTGGTCAGATACTATACAGAGAGCACTGTGTGTTAGCTAATGTGGCTAATGCCTATCAGCCTCCCAGTGGTAATGCTATATTAATGAATGTGAGTGAGTCATTGTGGAGTTACCCGTGGTTGACCTGCTGATTCATTTAACACCTCAGGGTGGAATGGGGAGCACTTAGAGGTCCTCTGCTCCTGAGTGGCGCGGTGGTCTAAGGCACTGCATCTCAGTGCCAGAGGCGTCATTACAGACCCTGGTTCGATTCCAGGCTGTATCACAACAGGCCATGATTGGGAGTTTCAAAGGGCAATGCACAATTGGCCCAGCGTTGTTTGGCCTTGGGTAGGCTGCATTTGTAAATAAGAATTAGTTCTTAACTGACTTGCCTAGTTAAATAAAGGTTCAATCAAAAATGCTCCTCATCAAATTTATTTATATAGCCCTTCGTACATCAGCTGATATCTCAAAGTGCTGTACAGAAACCCAGCCTAAAACCCGAAACAGCAAGCAATGCAGGTGTAGAAGCACAGTGGCTAGGAAAAACTCCCTAGAAAGGCCAAAACCTAGGAAGAAACCTAGAGAGGAACCAGGCTATGTGGGGTGGCCAGTCCTCTTCTGGCTGTGCCGGGTGGAGATTATAACAGAACATGGCCAAGATGTTCAAATGTTCATAAATGACCAGCATGGTCCAATAATAATAAGGCAGAACAGTTGAAACTGGAGCAGCAGCACGGCCAGGTGGACTGGGGACAGCAAGGAGTCATCATGTCAGGTAGTCCTGAGGCATGATCCTAGGGCTCAGGTCCTCCGAGAGAGAGAAAGAAAGAGAGAATTAGAGAGAGCACACTTAAATTCACACAGGACACCGAATAGGACAGGAGAAGTACTCCAGATATAACAAACTGACCCTAGCCCCCCGACACATAAACTACTGCAGCATAAATACTGGAGGCTGAGACAGGAGGGGTCAGGAGACACTGTGGCCCCATCCGAGGACACCCCCGGACAGGGCCAAACAGGAAGGATATAACCCCACCCACTAAGCCAAAGCACAATCCCCACACCACTAGAGGGATATCTTCAACCACCAACTTACCATCCTGAGACAAGGCAGAGTATAGCCCAGAAAGATCTCCGCCACGGGACAACCCAAGGGGGGGGGGGGGGGGGGGGGGGGGGGACAGGAAGATCACATCAGTGACTCAACCCACTCAAGTGACGCACCCCTCCCAGGGACGGTATGAAAGAGCCCCAGTAAGCCAGTGACTCAGCCCCTGTAATAGGGTTAGAGGCAGAGAATCCCAGTGGAAAGAGGGGAACCGGCCAGGCAGAGACAGCAAGGGCTGTTCGTTGCTTCAGAGCCTTTCCGTTCCCCTTCCCACTCCTGGGCCAGACTACACTCAATCATATGACCCACTGAAGAGATGAGTCTTCAGTAAAGACTTAAAGGTTGAGACCGTGTTTGCGTCTCTTACATGGGTAGGCAGACCATTCCATAAAAATGGAGCTCTATAGGAGAAAGCCCTGCCTCCAGCTGTTTGCTTAGAAATTCTAGGGACAATTAGTAGGCCTGCGTCTTGTGACCGTAGCGTACGTGTAGGTTTGTACGGCAGGACCAAATCAGAGAGATAGGTAGGAGCAAGTCCATGTAATTCTTTGTAGGTTAGCAGTAAAACATTGAAATCAGCCCTTGCCTTGACAGGAAGCCAGTGTAGGGAGGCTAGCACTGGAGTAATATGATCAAATGTTTTGGTTCTAGTCAGGATTCTAGCAGCCGTATTTAGCACTAACTGAAGTTTATTTAGTGCTTTATCCGGGTAGCCGGAACGTAGAGCATTGCAGTAATCTAACCTAGAAGTGACAAAAGCATGGATTAATTTTTCTGCATCAATTTTGGACAGAAAGTTTCTGATTTTTGCAATGTTACGTAGAGGGAAAAAAGCTGTCCTTGAAATGGTCTTGATATGTTCTTCAAAAGAGAGATCAGGGTCCAGAGTAACGCCGAGGTCCTTCACAGTTTAATTTGAGACGACTGTACAACCATTAAGATTAATTGTCAGATTCAACAGAAGATCTCTTTGTTTCTTGGGACCTAGAACAAGCATCTCTGTTTTGTCCGAGTTTAAAAGTAGAAAGTTTGCAGCCATCCACTTCCTTATGTCTGAAACACATGCTTCTAGCGAGGGCAATTTTGGGGCTTCACCATGTTTCATTGAAATGTACAGCTGTGTGTCATCCGCATAGCAGTGAAAGTTAACATTATGTTTTCGAATGACATCCCCAAGAGGTAAAATATATAGTGAAAACAATAGTGGTCCTAAAACGGAACCTTGAGGAACACTGAAACTTACAGTTGATTTGTCAGAGGACAAACTATTCACAGAGACAAACTGATATCTTTCCGACAGATTAGATCTAAACCAGGCCAGAACTTGTCCGTGTAGACCAATTTGGGTTTCCAATCTCTCCAAAAGAATATGGTGATCGATGGTATCTAAAGCAGCACTAAGGTCTAGGAGCACGAGGACAGATGCAGAGCCTCGGTCTGATGCCATTAAAAGGTAATTTACCACCTTCACAAGTGCAGTCTCAGTGCTATGATGGGGTCTAAAACCAGACTGAAGCATTTCGTATACATTGTTTGTCTTCAGGAAGGCAGTGAGTTGCTGCGCAACAGCCTTTTCTAAAAATTTTGAGAGGAATGGAAGATTCGATATAGGCCGATAGTTTTTTATATTTTCTGGGTCAAGGTTTGGCTTTTTCAAGAGAGGCTTTATTACTGCCACTTTTAGTGAGTTTGTTACACATCCGGTGGATAGAGAGACGTTTATTATGTTCAACATAGGAGGGCCAAGCACAGGAAGCATCTCTTTCGGTAGTTTAGTTGGAATAGGGTCCAGTATGCAGCTTGAAGGTTTAGAGGCCATGATTATTTTCATCATTGTGTCAAGAGATATAGTACTAAAACACTTGAGCGTCTCTCTTAATCCTAGGTCCTGGCAGAGTTGTGCAGACTCAGGACAACTGAGCTTTGAAGGAATACGCAGATTTAAAGAGGAGTCCGTAATTTGTTTTCTAATAATCATGATCTTTTCCTCAAAGAAGTTAATTAATTTATCACTGCTGAAGTGAAAGCCATCCTCTCTTGGGGAATGCTGCTTTTTAGTTAGCTTTGCGACAGTATCAAAAAGGAATTTCGGATTGTTCTTATTTTCCTCAATTAAGTTAGAAAACTAGGATGATCGAGTAGCAGTAAGGGCTCTTCGGTACTGCACGGTACTGTCTTTCCAAGCTGGTCGGAAGACTTCCAGTTTGGTGTGACGCCATTTCCGTTCCAATTTTCTGGAAGCTTGCTTCAGAACTCAGGTATTTTCTGTGTACCAGGGAGCTAGTTTCTTATGAGAAATGTTTTAATTTTTAGGGGTGCAACTGCATCTAGGGTATTGCGCAAGGTTAAATTGAGTTCCTCAGTTAGGTGGTTAACTGATTTTTGTCCTCTGCCGTCCTTGGGTAGACAGAGGGAATCTGGAAGGACATCAAGGAATCTTTGTGTTGTCTGTGAATTTATAGCACGACTTTTGATGTTCCTTGGTTGGGGTCTGAGCAGATTACCTGTTGCAATTGCAAACGTAATAAAATGGTGGTCCGATAGTCCAGGATTATGAGGAAAAACATTAAGATCCACAACATTTATTCCATGGGACAAAACTAGGTCCAGAGTATGACTGTGACAGTGAGTGGGTCCAGAGACATGTTGGACAAAACCCACTGAGTCGATGATGGCTCCGAAAGCCTTTTGGAGTGGGTCTGTGGACTTTTCCATGTGAATATTAAAGTCACCAAAAATTAGAATATTATCTGCTATGACTACAAGGTCCGATAGGAATTCAGGGAACTCAATGAGGAACGCTGTATATGGCCCAGGAGGCCTGTAAACAGTAGCTATAAAAAGTGATTGAGTAGGCTGCATAGATTTCATGACTAGAAGCTCAAAAGACGAAAACGTAATTTTTTTTTTTTGTAAATTGAAATTTGCTATCGTAAATGTTAGCAACACCTCCGCCATTGCGGGATGCACGGGGGATATGGTCACTAGTTTAGCCAGGAGGTGAGGCCTCATTTAACACAGTAAATTCATCAGGCTTAAGCCATGTTTCAGTCAGGCCAATCACATCAAGATTATGATCAGTGATTACTTCTTTGACTATAATTGCCTTTGAAGTAAGGGATCTAACATTAAGTAGCCCTATTTTGAGATGTGAGGTATCATGATCTCTTTCAATAATGACAGGAATGGAGGTCTTTATCCTAGTGAGATTGCTAAGGCGAACACCGCCATGTTTAGTTTTGCCCAACCTAGGTCGAGGCACAGACACGGTCTCAATGGGGATAGCTGAGCTGACTACACTGACTGTGCTAGTGGCAGACTCCACTATGCTGGCAGGCTGGCTAACAGCCTGCTGCCTGGCCTGCACCCTATTTCATTGTGGAGCTAGAGGAGTTAGAGCCCTGTCTATGTTGGTAGATAAGATGAGAGCACCCCTCCAGCTAGGATGGAGTCCGTCACTCCTCAGCAGGTCAGGCTTGGTCCTGTTTGTGGGTGAGTCCCAGAAAGAGGGCCAATTATCTACAAATTCTATCTTTTGGGAGGGGCAGAAAACAGTTTTCAACCAGCGATTGAGTTGTGAGACTCTGCTGTAGAGCTCATCACTCCCCCTAACTGGGAGGGGGCCAGAGACAATTACTCGATGCCGACACATCTTTCTAGCTGATTTACACGCTGAAGCTATGTTGCGCTTGGTGATCTCTGACTGTTTCATCCTAACATCGTTGGTGCCGACGTGGATAACAATATCTCTATACTCTCTACACTCACTACTGTCCAATAAATGTTTCAAAGTGCTAATGAGCATGTGTGAGAAGCTAGGGTTTGAGACTAGACAGAATTGGGTGGGCATAGCGACCTTGGTTTAGTTGGGTCTGTTTTGAAGACGTGTACTATGATTCAGATGTGAGCTGACTGCATTAAAACCCCGCTGGCTACTGAATGAGGACATTCTTCATGCGGTGAAACTGTGAGCCCCAGATCTTCGTATTGTGATCACATAGCAAAGTTTGATGCGTACTTTCATCAATAGCCTGAGCCCACAGTCCCTTCCCCTGGAATGTTACACACACATTAATAATAGGCCAGACTACTGCCATCAAGAATATCAGAGTGTGTCATTGATATTGTTAATGTGATAAGCCTTGGCAAGCACATGTATGTCAACCCCCCTCAATTTAAGGGCTTGTTGTCATGGGAAACATATGTTAATATTGCCAAAGCAAGGGAAGCAGATAATACACAAAAATGAAATAAACAATAAAAATGAACAGTAAACATTACAAGCACAAAAGTTCCAAAAGAATAAAGACATTTCAAATGTCATTATGTGCAAATAGTTAAAGTACAAAAGGGAAAATAAATAAACATAAATATGGGTTGTATTTACAATGGTGTTTGTTCTTCACTGGTTGCCCTTTTCAGTGGCAACAGGTCACAAATATTTCTGCTGTGTGGTATTTCACCCAGTAGATATGGGAGTTTATCAAAATGTGGTTTGTTTTCGAATTCTTTGTGGATTTGTGTAATCTGAGGGGAAATATGTGTCTCTAATATGGTCATACATTTGGCAGAAGGTTAGGAAGTGCAGCTTAGTTTACACCTCATTTTGTGGGCAGTGTGCACATAGCCTGTCTTCTCTTGAGAGCCAGGTCTGCCAACGGCGGCCTTTCTCAATAGCAAGGCTATGCTCACTGAGTCTGTACATAGTCAAAGTTTTCCTTAAGTTTGGGTCAGTCACAGTGGTCAGGTATTCTGCCACTGTGTACTCTCTGTTTAGGGCCAAATAGCATTCTAGTTTGCTCAGTTTTTTTTTTACTTCTTTCCAATGTGTCAAGTAATTATCTTTTTGTTTTCTCATGATTTGGTTGGGTCTAATTGTGTTGCTCTCTCGCTCTCTCTCTCTCTCTCTCTCTCTCTCTCTCTACACACACTCTGACTCTCCCTTCCACTATAACAGTTCCCCTCTGGCTGTTGACCCTGTCCTGTTTAACAGTGGCAGGCAGGCAGTCAGCCCCTATCTCTTATCAGTCCTGACCTGCCTTATTAAACCCACACCAGCCCTAGATCAATAGCCATGTATTCATTGGATTGTGTGCCCTGAGGCAGGCAGGCTGCAGCCCGACACAGAGGCACACCTGAGCTCCCTCCCTCCCTCCCTCCCTCCATCCCTCTCTCTCTCTCTCTCTCTCTCTCTCTCTCTCTCACACACACACACCACTCTGTTTGAGTTTTACATCCCCTCCCTCCCTCATTCACTGTGAGAGAGAGGGAGGACAGAGAGAGAGAGAGAGAGGGATGGAAGGAAACAAGTTTTGAATACAAATGAGCTTCTCTCTAGTGGCACAGATACCACACATCCCCTCTCTCTCTCTTACTCACACGCGAATACACAATCTTCCACACACGCTGCCTCTCGGTCTGTATTGGAAGACAGCGCAGCACATGCAGTAATTCCCGCCACTTAGTTGATTAACTGCTTATTTGAAGTGGCTAATTAGATGGGGAGTGTGTCGAGTGTGTGAGGAGGGCTGGGGAGTCGCTAGCTCGCTTTATCTCCGTGCGCGCGTGTGTGAGTGTCTGTCTGAGGAGCTCCGGTACCTCACTTCACGCTGGAGCAGGAGGAGGAGAGAAGAAGAAAAGAGATAGAGAGGCAGCTGGGTGGGGAGATTTTCACAGCACTCTCCCTCATCTGACATGGCCTCCGCGTAGGAATCTGGTGCCACTGCAACAGAGGAGCTAGGCAGCAGCGAGGTGTCTAAGGTAAGAGGGAGGGGGTGATGGGTTTTCCTCTCCTCCGTCTGTTTTCCTCTCTGTCTGCATGGGTTGCAGTATGACGAGCATTAGCATGTTAGCATTGTGTTGTATGTCAATGGTTCAGATTGTGGTTGAGGCAAATGAGAGTGTTTTGGTGTTTATGTGGAGGTGAGGAGTGTTTCACCATGGTATTCCCCAAAGGGAAGCTCTAATAACCTAGCGTTCTGAAATCCTATTAGCCCCCCCCCCCCCGCCCTACCTACACCCTCCACCGCCCTATTAATAGCGTGAAGTGGAATTGTCTCTCTGGCAGGGGGGTAGTGTATGTTTTTATTACCGCAAGTGAAGGAGTGTGCGTGTGGTGTATGTGTCTGTGTGTTTATGCGTTCTGCACACGGATATCTGCAGATTCAGCATGTGGTCGGTCTGGTTTGAGTGAAACATGTCGGTCAAGAGCAAGGCACACACACTCAACATACTACCATCCTGCATGCTTACTACACACACCTTGGTAATGCACCAAGACAACAAACAGTACAGTGATTAAAGGGACTTGGACTGATCTCTTTGAACGTGGTTGGTTATAGGAGAGTATTCAGCAGCACAGGATAGCCACACACAGGTTGAAAGAAAGAAGCAGACAGTGCCATGTAAATGCTGCATTGGATTGTACAAACACATTGAATATACTACCTTGTACCTCTCTGAGTAGTACTGTGTCAGGGGGATGGCTACATTCAAGGATGAAAGGATCAACCAGACTGCCATACACAGTGCCCTTCACAAAGTATTCACACCCCTTGACTTTTTACACATTCTGTTATGTGACAGTCTGAATTTAAAATGGATTACATCAAAGAAAATTGTCACTGGCCTACACACAATACCCCATAATGTTGAAGTGTAAATATGTTTTAAAAATGTATTAAAAATGAAAAGCTAAAATGTCTTGAGTCAATAAGTATTCAACCCCTTTGTTATGGCAAGCCTAAATAAGAGAGTATACATTTGCTCAACAAGTCACATAATACGTTGCATGGACTTACTCTGTGTGCAATAATATTGTTTAACATTATGTTTTAATGACCACCTCATATCTGTACCCCACATATACAAGTATCTGTAAGGTTCCTAAGTCGAGCAGTGAATTTAAAACACAGATTCAACAACAAAGACGAGGGAGGTTTCCCAATGCCTCACAAAGAAGGGCACCTATTGGTAGATGGGTAAAAAACAGCAGACATTGAATATATCTTTGAGCATGGTGAAGTTATTAATTACACTTTGGATGGTATATCAATACACCCAGAAACTACAAAAATACAGGCAACCATCCTAACTCAGTAGCTGGAGAGGAGGGAAACGATTCAGGGATTTCACCATGAGGCCAATGGTGACTTTAAAACAATTACAGAGTTTAAAGGCTATGATAGGAGTAAACTGAGGATGGATCAATAAGATTGTAACTACTCCAAAATACTAACCTAAATGACAGAGTGAAAAGAAGGAAGCCTGTACAGAGTTCACTTCACATTTTCAAGCATGGTGGTGGCTGCATCATGTTATGGGTATGCTTGTCAAACTAGGGAGTTTTTTAGGATAAAAAGTAATGGAATAGATCCTAAAGAAAAACCTAGTTCAGTCTGCTGAGAGACTGTTGAGACTGTTGCTGGACAATAACCTAAAACACAAGGCCAAATATACACTGGAGTTGCTTACCAAGAAGACATTGAATGTTCCTGAGCGGCCTAGTTACAGTTTTGCCTTAAATAGGCTTGAAAGTCTATGACAAGACTTGAAAAGGGCTGTCTAGCAATGAACAACAACCAACTTGACAGAGCTTGAAGAATTTTAAAAAGAGTAATGTACAGATATTTTACAATCCAGGTATGCAAAGCTCTTAGATTTACCCAGAAAGCCTCACAGCTATAATCACTGCCAAAAGGTGATTCTAACATGTATTGACCCACGGGTTTGAATACAGATGTAAATTAGATATTTCATTTTCTGTAAATTTGCTAAAATGTTTTCACTTTGTCATTATGGGGTATGGGTAAGAAAAATAATATTGGGGTATGAATACTTTCTGAAGGCACTGTACATTGTACTTTGCTATTTTATGTTCATATAGAATATTGCAATATACATCTGTGCAGATGAAATATATCTCTGCGCAGTTGTAGTATTTCTCAGTATGTGGTAGAAATAGCTGGACGTGAAGGCAGCCGTGATACAGATTGTAGTGTCCAATTAGCCTTTGTGTCCCCGGGCGGTGTGTGTCTGTACATGTGCCTGTGTGTGTCTGAGGGAGGAGAGTGGACATATGATTTCCTGGGCTCCTATCCTAAGACTGGGGATTCAGACCAGCAGGATATTGTATATCCTCCTCCTCCTCCTCTGTGTCAGCTAACTAGTCACTAGTCTATTCATATTAACAACCTCATCCTCTTTCATTCCCTTCACATGTCCTTTCCTCCTAACCCCCATCTCTCATTCTTTTTCTTGAGTTTTCCAACAATAGTTTTGCCTCCTCCCTCTCTCTTTCCCTGGTATTTTCGTCCCTCAATTGCTCTCGCTTTTGTGTTTGTGTGTGTGTCTGTGGGCTGCAGTGTCTCAGTGACGACAAGCTGGCTGGGCTCTCTGATGGATGGCAAGCCAATAAGATCAGGACTCCTGTCACCCTGCCTCCCTAATCAGATCAAATCCAGCTGTACTCACGCACACGCAAACACATACATACACACACACACACACACACACACACATGCATGCGCAGGCAGTCATTTGCTATCAAACAACACTCTTTCTCCTATCTCTGGGTAAATTGCCCCTGGTGTCCTACTTTTATCTTCCTCAACAAATCTCCCTCTCCTCCCTCTCCTCCCTTTCCCTGCCCACCCATAAGGTTTCTACAAAATACTACATCTTGTCTATTCGGTATGTAGCACATATGGACACAAAGGCTTTCTCTTTGACAGACACTGTCCCATCTCAAACAGCAACACCTGTGTGCTGACCTGCTCTCTTCCCTCCTCCTGACATCCTGATCTTAGGGACGTTAGACACCCGGCCGTCCACTCAGGCTGCATTACACTTCCCATCTGCTGCTGGGATCAGTAGAGCAGGATCACCAAAATATCCTGTGTGATTTTCCCTTACCTGGGGCCTCAGCTTGTTCACGGTCACAGCTACAAGATGTTTCCTGGCCGGCCACTCAGAGAGAGAGAGAGCTCTTTCTAAAAGCAGCCCCGCTTTGCGTTGTTCTCTCTGCTGCTAAGAGCCCAGTCTCATTCCTTATTCATCCTCACAGCCTATTCTCTGACATCCTGCCTGACTGACTGTCAGTGTGGGGGAAAAAGAGAAAGCTTTCCAGCACACAACACTAATTTCCCCAGAATAGAGGTCAATCTGACAACGCCCAGGAAATGGGAACTCTCACAGACCAGATCCAAGCTATATGATCTCTTCAGGATGACTTCTGGTCCACTTCAGAGGTTGGATGGCCGTAAGAAGGGCCCTGAGTTTCCCCTGACCACCTGACTAGCAATAGCCTATGACTAGGACCTGAAGTTTTTCCTGTAGTCAGGGAAAACCTCAATTCCGAGCTCAGGAGACTCCTCACTGGCTGGGCACAATGTCCCGTTTGCATTGCCCCTATCTGTCTATCTATAAATATAGGACAAAACACAAATAAAGACGAGAGACAACACTACATAACAATACATCACGCAAAGCAGCCACAACTGTCAGTAAGAGTGTCCAAGATTGAGTCTTTGAATTAAGAGATTGAGATAAAACTGTCCAGTTTGAGTGTTTGTTGCAGCTTGTTCCAGTCATTAGCTGCAGCAAACTGAAAAGAGGAGCGACCCAGGGATGTACATGTATATGCTTTGGGAACCTTTAACAGAATGTGACTGGCAGAATGGGTGTTGTATGTGGAGGATGAGGGCTGCAGTAGATATCTCAGATAGGGGGGAGTGAGGTCTAAGAGGGTTTTATAAATAAGCATCAACCTTGCGATGGGTATACAGAGATGACCAGTTTACAGAGGAGTATAGAGTGCAGTGATGTGTCCTATAAGGAGCTTTGGTGGCAGATCTGATGGCCGAATGGTAAAGGACATCTAGCCACTCGAGAACACCTTTACCTGCCATGTAAAGTGTGTAGACATGACATTGAATAAGACACGCAGACAGAGAGTTGTGCCTTGGTTGGAATATAAATAGATGTGAACATAAATGTGATTATGCAAATGTCAAGAGCATATTTCTAATCTAAGACTACTTTGTAGCATGCATCATTAAGATATGCTATTTCCATGTTGTGTTGTGTATTGGCTGGATGTATGTTTATTCTAGCTCATAAAGGTTCCATTCATTATAGTGGCATTCAGTGTTAGACACAATCTGTATTTTCATTTCAGCACTGACTCATCAGGACTGAGGGAGAGGCTCATTACTGCCCACTGATAGGCTTATTTTATACTATTTAGTTGTTTATTTGTGTGTGTTGGGGAGAGTGGGAGGGAGTGTGTGGGTGGGTCTTTGCACTTTGTCTTATGGCCACAGAGGTAACATGTAAACAGAAGTGTTATTCTGTATAAGAACATCAAGACCCATTGTTCCATCCAACGCTACATTCTTGTCATGGGATAAAACTTAATGTTATACTTTGAACCTCAAGCTGCCTTTAGATCAAGACAACTCTTACTGACCTGGAACGCTCTTTCCTTCACAGGTGTGAGGAGAGAGAGAGTGCTGGAGAGAGGACAGGAGAGAGAGAACGAGAGAATGATGGCAGCGGAGGAGGAGAAGCCAGGTTTGAAGAGCAGCAGCTCCATCGTTCCCTGCTTCTTGTTTGTTGAGGTGAGTTGCCATGTCTTTCTTTTCCTGATTGGCTAAAATGACACTACTGGGAGGAGCTGATGAAATACCCTCTGGCTCCTCATGGATCCAGTAGGGCCTCTTCATGCTGTTTGATGATATCTCTTTATGGGGAATTTCCTTTACCCTTAACCTTCCCCATATTCAGTTTCTCACCCCCCTCCGCTCCTCTCGGAGCTCAATGAGCTCCATTCATTCTACTACTTGACCTCAATTGGCTGTTGTCTGCTGTCCAGCCGCCAGGGAACACTTTCATCTTTAGCTTCAGTGGAAAATGTTATAAATATTGTCAACACACATCCACCACACTGCCATGGCTGAGACTGAGTAACGTGGATATGGTGGAAAACAGTTGTCATATGGTATAAAATAGTTGTTATAGTATGTAATCTGTTCAGATGGCGCTTCCTGTCTTCACACTGCTACTATATGTGATCTCTGCTCCCTGTTTATATGAGTCTTTGCATCTGATCCATTGAAGTATTTAGTGATATCACAGCTAACTGTGTTTTGGATAGGTACTGGATGCTCTGCACACACTGTCAGGCACACACACACACACCGACACAGACTCACATACAGACTACAAGCGCGCACACACAGGACAAGGTCTCTCCCGTAGGCGTGTCCCGTATTGCTGTGGGAGCTACATTACTCAGAGGGTATTGAAGGTCTCTATGCTGCTAGATTATGGTCCACAATAAAAGCACTCCCTTAGTCCACTGTGCCATCCCTCACACATATTAAATGTGAGGTGGAATAGGTGATATTTGAGGTACAAGGTGGTCTGTGTCATGTGAAATATGGAGGTCCATATGTGAGGTGTGATGTATGACATGGAAGGTGAAAAGTATTGTATGAGGAATGAAGTGCTATATTATATTGGATGTAAGACCTCGTGGTATTCAGTACAGTTGTAGTGATATGTGGGATTTGTGAAATCATAATGTGCAATATGTGAGGTAGCAGTGAGTGAGTGCAGAAGATGTGACAGTGTGGTCTGACTGAGACCCAACCATTTTAGCTCCTCTGTCCATCTCCCCTGACCCTCTCCCCGTCCCCCTCCCCTTCTCAGCGGTGTGTCACAGACAGACAGTGATTTAGACTGAGCCAGGACCTGCTCTTTTATTTAGACTCACACCTCATCAGCCCGTTTCCATGGAAACCAATCAGTTGGATTCATTTTCTCTCTGTCTCTCTCTCTTCTGCCTCCTTTCATCTACTACCTACCCTCTTATGCAGGCTATAGCCTCTCTCTCTCTCTCTCTCTCTCTCTCTCTCTCTCTCGCTCCCTGAAAGTCATAGACATTTATTATATCTCCTTCCGTCTCTTCTATCTGAATGTGAATTTCAACATCAATAGCGCTTATACAGGTCAGTTTCTCTCAGCACTGGGATGATACAAAGGATGCATGGAAATGCCATTGTCAGAACACAGACATGCTTTTAGGAAATAATCCACTGTGTGTGTATAAGTAATCAGGTGTAGCAGAGAACACAGCTTTGGGGTTGTAAAGGCCACATTAACATAAACAGTTATCCAGACCAATGGAGGAGGAAATACAAGCCCCTCTGAATGCTTTGGATGTACTGCTATTGGACAGCCGGTGCCATGTGATTGGGGTGTGTGGTGCGTCATGTGACCTAATATTGACGTGTCCTGTCCACACAGGACCATGTATGGGTTGTCACAGATTCAGTTTATGAAGTGTGGGAATGTGTCTTGTATAATGGCTGCGGCTTTAATTTGGAAGCAGGAATAACCTAATAGTTGGAAACGTCACCTTCAATGAACAAAAATAAATAGTCAAATCATATGCTCTACACACACACACACTACTCTAATATTAAAAGCAACAATAACCTGTTTTACTCTCAATTTGTCAAATGTTTTACATGGACTTGAAAATGACCCATTCTGTAATACATGATGTGCTTTACCCTCTTATCGAACATGTCCCACTTTTCTCAGCCACGGTTATGGAAGGAATGGTTATGAGTCAGAATCATTGTGACGTTGGAGATTTCCTTGACTGCAGGGGTGTTTGTCTTTGGCATGAGCAGTACTCATAATCGTGTTTGTGTGGGCATCATCTATCTCTCACCACATGCAGTGTGATGAACCTTTCCCCTCTGCGTTTCATGCGAGGACTCTATACCCACCAGAGGGCACTGTTGATGTACTGTAAAGGCTTTCAGAGCTGCTTTTGGAAGCTCAGTAATACTGTTTCGTCGTGGTTTTGTGTGTCTAACCAGAGTCAATTTGTCTTTATATTCTGCTAATGTTGAATTTAGCCAATGAAGCTCTGTTTTGTGTTGGTTTATTCACAGTAAGGACAAGGAATGGTAATGGTGACAATTTACTGTAATGAATATTCCACATTTGTCCATTTCAAAACGAGTTGCCTTGATTTTAGTAGAATTTTAATTAATGTTCAGAACGCACACACACATACACACACACACACACACACACACACACACACACACAGCCTCATTAACACTTGAAATAGGTGAAATGACACCTTTCCTTCTCTTTTGCTTCCTCCGTCTCTAAAAATAACCCCAGTGTGTGATGGTGGGTAACACCTGTCGGAGAGAGTCTTTCAAGTGAAGTGCACAAAGAACACACACACACACATTTTTTTTAGAGTGCTGTGATCAGCTGGAGCCCTAAGACACAAAGAAAAACTGACTTTTCCTTTGGTTGCCATCTGGTAAATGTCCATTAAAGAGCTGCCCCTGCTTTATGTTTTGGCCTCTGAATCAATGCAGGGAGAATGCACTCAGCACTCAGCCAGCCAGCCAGCCAGCCAGCCAGCCAGCCAGCCAGCCAGCCAGCCAGCCCAGCTTGAGGTAGCCACAGCACAGTGTTTTCAGCAGCTCTGCACTGTGGAAGGGAAAGTAGTAGTTCAAGTAAAACAATGAGAGAAGCGTGAATGACTGGTGAAAGACTGTGATTCGGAGGTCCCTATTTCAGAAGGATTTTTTTTACAAATTCATTGTTTTGCTTTTGTTTCAGATTATGTTGTACAGAATATAAGTGTTTCATGGAAATAATGATGAGTGAGAAAGGTACAGAGGCATAAATATCATGCCCTCCAAAATCTATGTGTTGGGGGTATGGCCTTTGTGCCTCTAACTTTCTCACTCATCATTATTCATGATTCATTTATGATTATCTATAATCATAGTAGCATCCGCATTCATGTAGAAGTGGTCGGAAAGACGTATTTGATTCTAATTTAGAATAAAAGTACTCCAAATTGGCACCATACATTATTTACCATTCATTTCTATTGGGCAAAAAATAATCTGAAACCCAACCAAAACAAACGGCATAACAATTTGATGCACATCCAACAAGCTTGATGTAATCATTGCTTGTTCGGAATTGAACGTTCTTGAGATGTTTCTACAACTTGATTGGAGTCCACCTGTGGTAAATATCAATTGATTGGACATGATTTGGAAAGGCACACACCTGTCTATATAAGGTCCCACAGTTGACCGTGCATGTCCGAGCAAAAACCAAGCCGTGAGGTTGAAGGAATTGTCCATGGAGCTCTGAGACAGGATTATGTCGAGGCACAGATCTGGGGAAGGGTACCAAAAAATGTCTGCAGCATTGAAGGTCTCCAAGAACACAGTGGTCTCCATCTTTCTTAAATGGAAGAAGTTTGGAACCACCAAGACTATTCCTAGAGCTGGCCGCCTAGCCAAACTGAGCAATCGGGTGGAGAAGGGCCTTTGTCAGGGAGGTGACCAAGAACTCAATGGTCATTCTGACAGAGCTCCAGAGTTCCCCTGTGGAGATGGAAGAAACTTCCAGAAGGACAACCATCTCTGCAGCACTCCATCAATCAGGCCTTTATAGTAGAGTGGTTAGGCGGAAACCATTCTTCAGGAGAAGGCACATGACAGCCCGCTTAGAGTTGGCCAAAAGGCACCTAAAACTTGAGAAACAAGATTCTCTGGTCTGATGAAACCAAGATTGAAGTCTTTGGCCTGAATGCCAAGCGTCACCTCTGGAGGAAATCTGGCACTATCCCTACGGTGAAGCATGGTGGTGGCAGCATCATGCTATAGGGATGTTTTTCAGCGGCAGGGACTGGGAGACTAGTCAGGATCGATGCAAAGATGAACGGAGCAAAGTACAGAGGGATCCTTGATGAAAACCTGCTCCAGAGCAAAGGTTCACCTTCTAACAGGACCACGACCCTAAGCACACAGCCAAGAGCGGCTTTGGGACATGTCTCTGAATGTCCTTGAGTGGCCCAGCCAGAGCCCAGACTTGAACCTGATCGAACATCTCTGGAGAGACCTGAAAATAGCTGTGCAACCTTACAGAGATTGAGTAGAGAAGAATTGGATAAACTCTCCAAATACAGGTGTGCCAAGCTTGTATCATCATACCCAAGAAGACTCGAGGCTGTAATCCCTGCCAAAGGTGCTTCAACAAAGTACTGAGTAAAGGGTCTGAATTACTTATGCAAATATCATATTTCAGTTTTTTATTTCAAGAAAATTCTAAAACCCTGTTTTTGCATTGTCATTAAGGTATTGTGTGTAGATTGATGAGGGGAAAAACGATTTAATAAATTTTAGAATAAGGCTGTGACAACCAAATTTTGAAAAAGTCAAGGGGTCTAAATATTTTCCGAATGCACTGTAAGTGAATTTTCAAAACACTATGCCTTCACATTTTACTAGGCAAGTCAGTTAAGAACAAATTCTTATTTACAATGACAGCCTACCCCGGCCAAACCCGGACTACACTGGGCCAATTGTGCACTGCCCTATGGGACTCCCAATCATGGCCGGATGTGATACAGCCTGGATTCGAACCAGGGACTGTAGTCATGCTCTTGCACTGAGATGCAGTGCCTTAGACCACTGCGCTACTCAGGTGCGGCGTGATATTTTACAGTTTATTTCTAAACGGTAAAACATATACAGTGGGGAGAACAAGTATTTGATACACTGCCGATTTTGCAGGTTTTCCTACTTACAAAGCATGTAGAGGTCTGTAATTTTGTATCATAGGTACTTCAACTGTGAGAGACGGAATCTAAAACAAAAATCCAGAAAATCACATTGTCACATTTCTTTCTCTCTGCATTGTTGGGAATGACACTTAAGTAATAATTTCACTGTTAGTCTGCACCTGTTGTTTACGAAGTACGTGACGAGTAAAATCGTATTTGATGATTTGAGTTTATTAGAATCTAGATCCATCTCTTTACACTACACAAGTGTCTCTCCTGGACCTAGTTTGTGTTATCAAAGAGGCTCTAAAGCTTTCCTGATTGGAGCATTCTACCATTTTGCATTCAGGAAGTTTTTTTATTCATTTTTTTTATTTCACCTTTATTTAACCAGGTAGGCCAGTTGAGAAAAAGTTCTCATTTACAACTGCGACCTGGCCAAGATAAAGCAAAGCAGTGCGACAAAAACAACAACACAGAGTTACACATGGGATAAACAAACGTAAAGTCAATAACACAATAGAAAAATCTATGTACAGCGTGTGAAAATGTAGTAAGATTAGGGAGGTAAAGGCAATAAATAGGCAATAGTGGCAAAAATAATAACATTTTAGCATTAACACTGGAGTGATAGATGTGCAGATGAGGATGTGCAAGTAGAGATACTGGGGTGCAAAAGAGCAAAAATACATAACAATATGTGGACGAGTTAGTTGGGTGTGCTATTTTCAGATTTGTTGTGTACAGGTGCAGTGATCGGCAAGCTGCTCTGACAGCTGATGCTTAAAGTTAGTGAGGGAGATATAAGTCTCCAGCTTCAGTGATTTTTGCAATTCGTTCCAGTTATTGGCAGCAGAGAACTGGAAGGAAAGGTGGCCAAAGGAGGAGTTGGCTTTGGGGATGACCAGTGAAATATACCTGCTGGAGCACGTGCTGCTATGGTGACCAGTGGGTGCTGCTATGGTGACCAGTGAGCTGAGATAAGGTGGGGCTTTACCTAGCAAAGACTTATAGATGACCTGGAGCCAGTAGGTTTGGTGACGAATATGAAGCGAGGGCCAGCCAACGAGAGCATACAGGTTGCAGTGGTAGGTAGTATATGGGGCTTTGGTGACAAAGCCGAAGTCAAGGATCTGTAGAGTAGTCAGTTTTATGAGGGTATGTTTGGCAGCATGAGTGAAGGAGGCTTTGTTGCGAAATAGGAAGCCAATTCTAGATTTAATTTCGATTTAGTGTGAGTCTGGAAGGAGAGATTACAGTCTAACCAGACACCTAGGTATTTGTAGTTGTCCACATATTCTAAGTCAGAACTGTCCAGAGTAGTGATGCTAGTCAGGTGCGGGCAGCGATTGGTTGAAGAGCATGCATTTCGTTTTACTAGCATTTAAGAGCAGTTGGAGGCCACTGAAAGAGTTTTGTATGGCATTGAAGCTTGTCTGGAGGTTTGTTAACACAGTGTCTAAAGAAGGGCCAGATGTATACCGAATGGTGTCGTCTGCGTAGAGGTGGATCAGAGAATCACCAGCAGCAAGAGCGACATCATTGATATATACAGAGAAAAGAGTCGGCCCGAGAATTGAACCCTGTGGTACCCCCCATAGAGACTGCCAGAGGTCTGGACAACAGGCCCTCCAATTTGACACACAGAACTCTTTCTGACAAGTAGTTGGTGAACCAGGCGAGGCAGTCATTTAAAAAACCAAGGCTGTTGAGTCTGTCGATAAGAATGATTGATTGACAGTTAAAAGCCTTGGCCGGGTCGATGAATACGGCTCCACAGTATTGTCTTTTATCGATGGCGGTTATGATATCGTTTAGGACCTTGAGCATGGCTGAGGTGCCCCCATGACCAGCTCGGAAACCAGATTGCATAGCGGGGAAGGTACGGTGGGATTCTAAATGGTCGGTGATCTGTTTGTTAACTTGGCTTTCGAAGACTTTAGAAAGGCATTGTAGGATAGATATAGAGCTGTAACAGTTTGGGTCTAGAGTGTCTCCCCCTTTGAAGAGGGGGATGACCGCGGCAGCTTTCCAATCTTTAGGGATCTCAGACGATATGAAAGAGAAGTGGGTGACTGCTGTCACTGTAGCCAGCTGTCAATCAATCTTCTGTGAATGTGGTCTCTTAGTATCACTTTGTCAAAGTTCCCCATCCTTTTAGTGTTTCATTTATAATACCTCATTTGGGATAAAATGTGTTTCAAAACATAGACTATGTGGAAACACCTTAAGCAGTTGGCTGCATAACTTTCTGCACTCCCCTTTCTCACTCAGTAGATTTCCATACACCCAGTTCTAATATGGTTAATATGTCTCAGGATATTTCAACATTTCAAATTAGAACCCAACATCGTAGACTGCAGCTTTAACTGCTATTCCTGTGTAATTACATATTTATAAAGGATTTATAAATGTAAAGGTTGTATAAGCCTTCATTCACATACTTTGCAGCTGTGTGTCTACACTCGTAAGAAGCAGGTACTGTGATATGTGCTGTAGCATTAATGTATGGGTTTTTGCAGTGTAATCAGTGTAATGTGGGTACAGGGTCTCCTCCCTGGTCCCACACTATGCAGGGGTGTGGATCTGACTGAATATTTACACCCAGTGATTCATGCCCCCCTGTGTGTTGGTCTGTGGGTCTGTTTACCAGCCATTATAACACAGTTTACAGCCCCACCCATCCTCACATAGTGTACGACAGAGGCATCACTGGGACAAAAGAAGAGTTATACTGAAAATAGGGCAAGAGGGATTTCATGACAAGAGGGGGAAATCAGAGGCTAAGATAAGAGTTACATGGAAAAGAAAGAGTGGTTGGGAGAGGGAGTGAAGATTGAAAAGCAGAAACAGAGAGAAAGAGATATTTAAAGAAGGAGCCCTAGAGATGTTTTCTGGAGGACGATCTAAGCTCAGCTCACGTCTCTCTCTTTTGTACCCATTCTACTCTCCCCCTCCTCCACTCTTTCACACAGATCGGTCATCTCTCTCTTCCTCTCTCGCTCTTACTCTCTCTCTCTCTCCATCTCTTTCTCACTCTCTATTTTTCACACACACACACACACACACACACACACACACACACACACACACACAGCCCTGAAAGCATGCCAAACTACCAACCTCTCCATGCTACAGTACCTCTCATATGCCAGTTTCACTCTCCTCCCTCTCTCTTCACTCACCCCCTCTCAACCTTTCTCTTTTCCTGTCCCCTCCACTCCCCCGCCATCCCTTCCTCTCTTTCCTCCCTCCATCCATGTACACCTCCCCTTCCTCTGCTTTCCTTTCTTCCTCCCACCACTGGGATCTGTACGGCCCCAACAATGTACAGTGAGACGTACTTCTTGTTCATTTAATCTCCCATCCTTCCTCATCCATCTATTTTACCTCCTCCATCTCCGTTATTTTGCTCTTTCATGTTCTCTCTCTCTGTCTCTCTGTCTCTCTCTCTCTTTCTCTCCGTCTCTCTCTCTCTGTTTCTCTCTTTGTTTCTGTCTGTTTCTCTCTCACACTCACACTCTCTCACACTCTCACACACACGTTTCTATTGACTATTTTCTGCGCTGTCAAATAGTCACATGATCAGCTTCTGGCTGGCAGAATGAGCAAAACATATTACCTCTAATGTTGCTAGCTATTCGACATGTGAGTCTGAAAGATGTTGAGATGGCTCTTATGAAAGAAATGAAGATAAAGAGAGAGAAGGATTGAAGAAAATTACGCATATATTTTTCTTCAACAAAGCTATCTCCATTCCAGCCTCACTAATCTCCCATTCAGCTCACCTGTTCGTCTGGCACAGGCCTGAGATCAGGATAGACCACAGCCCTGCCAACTCTACTGTAGTCTGTAGCTGAGCTATAATTAACACTGACCTGCTGTCAGCTGCATGGATGGCAACATCTACCTAGGAGAGATTTGGTTGTTGACACACAATAAGAGTATAGTACGTTTTATGTAATGAGGGCAGCACCAACTCCTTAGACTGAGGATGCCAGTGACAACTCTCTCTGTGTTGTTGCATCATGTCTTATAGTGTGGAGGGCAGGAGTGATCTCTCTTCTCCACATGCATTGGTCAGTACCCTGGAGAGGGGTGTGTGTTTTTAAAGGTTACACAATGTCCATTTGAGCCCTCCTCCCAGCCCACTTTACAGTCAGTTACAGAGGAGCCTCCATGCTCAACATGCGATTCAGCACACACCAACATACACACACACAAACACTTGTATGCACATAGGGTAAGGTAAGCAAGTTGAAGGGAATTTTCTTTAATCTACACACTTAGTGAATCATAAAATCATCTGTTATTGTGCCCTCTACCCTCACATAGTGAATGTTGTGTTTGTGACTGTGGAGGGGGGAGAGGGGGAGAGAGGGGACTTCTGCTGCTACCACCACCACCCCTAGTCCTGCACCTGTTCCAGGCAGTCCCCCTCCTCTCTCCCCATGTCTCCTGTCATGTCTGGGCGGTTCAGTGTAGCGTGTGTGATGGCAGTAGAGTGGAAGGCTGTTGGGGGCTCTTAATGTACAGCATGTGTTTGACGTGGGCCCTTGTGCCCAGCTCTCCGTCTGAACCCGCACACCCCACCCAGCAAAACACAAAACTGCTCTTTCAGAGTACACTGCTTTAGCAGCACCAAGGGACATGGCTGTTCCTCCTGAGAAAAACATATTGTACGTTGAGACAAAGCTATGTACAAATATTTCAGCTGACCCTGTGTTAGAGTATGGTGGTCAGTGATAGTGAGCATCACGCTACACATTCTTGTCCACTCAGCATGGGAGTCCATCTGCAAAGTTGTCCTTTCAGTGGGGGTGAGGTCTGTCAGCAGAGCTTGGAGTGATGGAGTAAGGTTAGACCGTGTACTGTAAGATGGAGGGAGAGAATGCATCATACATGGAGGCAGAGAAAAGCACTTTGAAAAGCAAACGGCATCTCTACAGATGTAAGATCTTAATTTCCTCATCTTTTTGTTGCTGAGAATGTTTCTGCCCAGCAGGAAATTAAAACTTGCAAAGTGTATTTGAGTTTTAAAAAGGCTTCTAAAGTTTGTAATTTCCACTTAGAAATGTCAGAATTGATTTTCTCTCACGAAAAATGCATCAACCCCTACAAAAATGTCCACATAATGATTCACATTTTCTGTTGCTGCAGGATTATTTTCCTGCTGCAGAAAACAGACTCAAATTAAGATCCTACATATGGAATCCCCCATAACATTCACAAATCATCATTTAACATACATGACATAGGTTGTTTACAGGCCTGCTTACACATGAATGGCAGGCACACAGGTCAGGAATAGTATATTATGTACTCTTTAGGGAGATACACTGAGTGTACATTAGGAACATTAGGAACACCTGCTCTTTCCATGACATACTGTAGACTGACCAGGTGAATCCAGGTGAAAGCTATGATCCCTTATCGATGCCACTTGTTAAACCCACTTTAATCAGTGTAGATGAAGGGGAGGAGACAGGTTAAAGAAGGATGTTTAAGCCTTGAGACATGGATTGTGTATGTGTGCCATTCAGAGGGTGAATGGGCAAGACAAAATGTGTAAGTGCCTTTGAACCAGGCAGGTGCTAGGCGTGCCAGTTTGAGTGTGTCAAGAACTGCAGTGCTGCTGGGTTTTTCACTCTCAACCATTTCTCGTGTGTACCAAGAATGGTCCACCACCCAAATAACATCTAGCCAACTTGACACAACTGTGGGAAGCACAACTTGGTGTCAAAATGGGCCAGCATCCCTGTGGAACCCTTTCGACACCTTGTAGAGTCCATGGCCCAACGAATCAAGGCTTTCTGAGGGCAAAAGGAGGTGTGACTCAGTATTAGTAAGGTGTTCCTAATGTTTTGTACATTCAGTGTCAACAGCGTGCCCTTACCAACCCAGTCTTGATCTGAGATCTGAGTTCTTGTGTCAGTATTATAGGAAACATGGATTACAATATTTTTTTTAATGAAAGGGGCAAAAGAAAAGATTTAGGATTACACCCAAGGATTAGGATTAGGATGTGGAGTTAGGATTATGATACATGTTTTATCTGGAAGCTTGGGGTGAAAGGGATGGAGTATTCCCTGAGTTTAGTGGCTTAGTCTAAATGGTGTCTTCAAGAACTTTGTCTTTCTGGTCTGTCCTGAACTTGTAAACACAGATGTACAGCTATGAAATATTCACCAGAGTTAAAACATTCCATGTTAGAGAACAGCTGGGAAAATACGAGGGGAGGAGACGTGGAGAACAATAAACCCTAAGGGGAGACTGAGGGGAGAAAGAGCGAAAGATCGTTTTAGGAGGTGAATCAGGGGTTTGAGAGAGGCGAAGGTAAAGGTTAAGATTTGAGGAAAATGAAGAAAGACAGGACATAAAATGTGACATGTTGAAAGGAAAAGATATACACACAATGTGAAATTCCTAACGTCATACTTAAGCAAGGAGGTGGAACAGTAATTTCAGAAAAGGGCAAAATTGCTTCCTGTCTGTGTCATTTTGAATACTGGTGCTGTGAGGAGGTGTATGACATGCCAGCCTTTGCTGCAAAGGTGAACAGCGAGGTAACTGTGTTCAGCAGTGTTGGTGTCACGACTGCTACTCAAACTGTGGTCATTGAAGGTAATGACAATTATCTCCCCCTGTGTTTGAGTGCTAACAATGCAAGATCCCGAGCAAGAAAGTATCTCTCTGCGAGGGATGCAGGTGACTTTGAAACGATTCCACCACAAACAACACACAACAGCGCTAGAACAACACTAAAGTGGGACTAGCGAGCACAATAGCTCCCTGCAAAACATCTGATCAGGAGAACATAGTTGTATAACTGTATAACCACAGTCAGGATGCCTGAGCGAATGTCCACTTGCTTAGGCTCGGAAACAGAATAGTTTCAAATGTATTGCTTTTAAAATATTCAGTCTTATGAAACATGCTTAATAACTTAAATTACCTTGAAGGAAATGAAGAGGACAAACTGTTTTGACATCCATCATCACATTAGTCCCTGGCCACGACCCAGAAGTGTGTGACTAAGAATAAAGGAAGAGCGTTCTAGTTGGACGGGTGTGGGGCGCTGTGCTCTGCGGGTGGTCCTCAGCTAACTCCACGTCAATTAACACTTAATGATCTTAGAATAGAGGAGAAGAGGTGCCTGTCACTCTGCAGTGGGCAAGTTCCTCCTCCAGGCTAGAGGAACCCTCATTTCCTGTAAAATAAGAAAATTAAAAAACACCATCCTAACTGAACAGGCTGAAATTTCATGTTTTTTTTTAAAAACAGCTCTTACACAATAAGTACATTATCATTTTCACAATTTCAGTGTTATTTTGACCTCATAGAGTTGAAATATCAGGTATTTTTAAAAAATTATTATGATTATTTTTTACTATTCTGCCCCTTTTTAAAGGATTTTTTTTCATACTGGTTGATATTAAAAGGGACCGGCCCACATTGTAAACAGTACTGCCAGTACTGTTTCACCTTGTGACCATCACAGGTTAGGAATTATGACTGACCAGGGATTGGTTGACATGAGTTCTGACAGCAGCACAGCTGGACCAGTCAGATACAAGCACATTGGTGTGCGTGAGAGAGAGATATACTGTAGACAGTGATAGAGTGTGAGAGAGGGAGGACGAGAGAGACAGAGAGAGAGAGAGAGAGAAGCAGAGGGAGGTTGAGGAGGTGTCAGGGTGTAAATAATGTGTCTGAACATCACCTGTCCAACGAGTCAGATGAAAGTGAGACTGGCACAAAAAACAACAAACCCACAACTGGATTTGGACAAGAGGCCACCTGAATGGGCATAATGTCCTCACTACTGTTACTGTGTCTTATTGAACAATGTACTGCTAATAACACAATGCCATACATTATCTCAGATCTCTTTAAAATGCATAACTGTGAGATGGACAGTTCTCAGAATGTAATGATTCAAATCCAACCCAGATCCCTCCCAGGTCATATGTAAAATAATGGTACGGGGAAATGATATGACTCACTCCTACTTCAAAATATCTCTGTTTCTCTCCAGGCTGTTGGGGATAAAGATACACAAAGAGAGAATCACATTAGCTTGGAATGTGATAAATCAGGGGCTTTGGGTATCATTGTTGATAAGATAATGTTGTATCTGGAATAGCCTACATTATTGCAGATGTGTTACTTAAACATAAACCTACTCCGCATACTCATTGTCAGGATAGAACATACAGTTAATAAACAGTATAATTTAATATAACGCCAATTATAAAGTATATGTTTAGCTCTTATGTATCTTTCAGTGATGCTGCTGGTCATCATTAGTTCTTCATTACTCTTACAATGATCTCCCTTGATGTCACGTCCTGACCTTGGATGTTTTATTCTCTATTTTGGTTAGGTCGGGGTGTGACTACGGTGGGCATTCTAGTTTCTTTATTTCTAGGTTGGCCTGGTATGGTTCCCAATCAGAGGCAGCTGTCTATCGTTGTCTCTGATTGGGGATCATACTTAGGCAGCCTTTTCCCACCTGTTTGGTGTGGGATCTTGTTTGTGTATAGTTTCCTTGAGCACTGCGTAGCTTCACATTCATTTCTTTCTTCTTTTTTTTTGCCAGTTCACGTTAAATAAAGATGATGAACCCAAACCACGCTGCACCTTGGTCCGATTCTTACAACAACGTTCGTGACACTTGAATCATTCTGAATGAGGACAATATACCTCCACACTTTATGCATTCATAAATCCTGCTGAGAGGAAATGAAATTGCACAATATTGTGAACTCGTCTCTACCGTTAAAATCTTCACCATGACAACCGCTCATGGCATAACATGTCTCTCTCTCAAGGGAGGGTAGAGAGAGTGAAGACCAAAAAATATATAAATATCTGAGTACCCTAGTGTGTGTGTGTGTGTGTGTGTGTGTGTGTGTGTGTCTCGCAGATGTCGGCAGTGTCTATGGTCAGAGGGAGATGGAGCACGGATAATATCCTAAGGGAGTGTGAAGCTGAAACATGTCCCCTCACCCAGCACCATGTCCCTAGCTAAGTGGAAGGAAAGGGCTATTACTATCCCTTCACTTCCCTGATAAACGAGGCCATACAGCTAAGATGTATTGTTATTATTTGAGTTACAAAGTCAGATGCAGCTCCATTCCACCGTACAGTGTATATTCCATGTGAAACAAAAAGTAATGTAAAAGTATATTTTGGTCTATTCAACATGTGGGAAAATATTACATGTAGACACCATTTTCATATATATTTTTTAAACTGTAGGACTACTTGCTATTGAGTTGATATCTCAGTAGTGTATTATTATCTCTGATATCCATGGATCTGCCTATATAAGAAAAAACCCTGGAATCAGACTTTGAACATGTCACAGGGGATGTCAGCTCATATAACTGGTTTGGAGGATGCTTATGATCGCATTCACACTACTCTTCATACACAGCATCCAAAAATACACCCACTGCTCCTCCGTAGTAGACTCAGGCGCGCCGGCACCGATACCAATGCAAGCAGTTCTCCATCTACCTCACACTCTTTTCACCCTCCTCACTCCCAGTCTCTCTTTCGCTCTGATATTCTTTGTTTTCTCTCTTCATGTTGCAGAAGAATTATATTTATTCTGTCTTTATTCCATCTTCCTCCTCTCCCCTGTAGATGCTCCCTTCTCTCGCTCTCTCTTCCTCCAGCTTTCTCTCTCTCTCTCTCTCTCGAACTCCACTCTCTCTCTGTCTCCCGCTGCACTGGTCAGGCTTACAGTAGGTGCTCTCTGCCTCTATTGATCTCTTCACCGGACCTCTCTCTCGCTCCCATCACTCCTATGCCTCTCTCTGTGGATGAGGGGAATCGGGACTTGACTCTCCCTCCTTCCTCTCCTCCGCCACCTCCTCCTCCTCTTCTTGCCTAACGCGGGGATCATGTTCTATTTCCAGCTGGTGATCATGGCAGGGACGGTTCTCCTGGCGTACTACTTTGAGTACACAGACACGTTCCCCGTGCACATCCAGGGCTTCTTCTGCTACGACAAGACGTTCTCCAAGCCCTACCCCGGCCCGGATGAAACCAGCAAGATACCCCCACTGCTGGTCTACTCACTGGTTACAGGCATCCCATGCTTCACGGTAAGACCATGTGGTTAATCCTGTGGGGTGGGGGGGCTCTGGTCGATGAAGACAACTTGTCAGTGTGGGAAGTGAGAGCATGAGTGCATGTATGTGTGGTATTCCAAGGGGGTGTGTTTGAGTACCTGGATGTGTTTTGTATGTTTACCCGATCCTATGTGTTTGTTTGTGTTTCGGAGGAGAGGGGCTATGGTTCTGTATATTACCATTCATCATTTGTCTGAATGTTGGATCCTGACTGTCATTTGGTGAGTCAAAGCATCTCCAGTGCATCTCTGCTTTATGACAGACATGGTGAACAGATTGGTGAGCCACGTGGAGCCCCCTCCCTCCATTTCAGAGCCTGTCACAGAAAGGTGTGTGTGTGTGTGTGTGTGTGTGTGTGTGTGTGTGTGTGTGTGTGGTCAGCCAGCCAGGGAGGAGAGCTCAGGCTTGTGGAGAAAGCTGTGTATGGACAGATATAAATAGAGATCGGGTGAAGATAGTCACACCACGTAAATATGTAATGGAAACAAACAGAGTCGGAGAAACGATTGGCGAGAGAGTGAGAAAACAGAACATGGAAACAGCAACGTTTTAGAGGCTGTGAGGGTGATATGGTCAGTGGGTTTTATTTGAAAGTAATAGACAGAAAGGTCAATTGAATGGAGATGTGAGAAGATGAGACAATAAAGAGAGACAAAGAACCACGGAGATGGTGGATAGAAAAGAGATGGTAATGTGGATGGAAGGGTACCAATGTTGTGGAGCTGTCAGTGTGAGAGATTCAGTGGGCGTAAAACATGGAGCACCTGGCACTGAACAACACAGGCCAAACCTGCTTCCTTGTTTCAGACAACAGACAATACCGGCCTTAGCTGAAAACCACCACAATAAAAGACCACAACAGCTTTAAAGTGCATTAACCAAGATTTGACCTGGGTCAAGCTTCATTTCACTGCATCAGAGCACAGCCAAAAACCTGACCTAACCTTAACTGACAGGGGCCAAACACGTAACCAGTGGGCAGGCATATTCATGACACCTTCCACCTATAGTACCTCTGTCATTTTGTTGTTGACTCTAGTCTAGAGGCATTTGATCCCTTTTCCCAACAGCTACAGTACAGCGCACCAGTCAGTCCTTTACCTTTGCTTGTTGGCCAGTATATTTGGGTCAGAGCCAGTTCTCCAGGGCTAGTAGTTGGCACTATCCTCCTCACTCATCTTCCCAGGGGTCCCTTCTTTCCTAATTAAAGTAGTCAGTTATCCTTTGACATCTCAGCTCTGCATTAGGAGCCAGTTCCCTGCTTAGAGGCCAACAGTATCCACACAGAACAAAGAGGGTTTGGCCACTTTCACGCCTCGTCTGTGACTTTTCAGTTGCCGCTTGTTGATAATTGACCCCTTTCCTCAGAATGCTGCATTGTGTATGAAGTACTACTGTATGATGGCCCTGTATGGTGATCCGGTCACAGATCTCATAGCTGTTTTATGTACAACACCGTGTTGGAACTTTGTCCCGAGTGTCTGGTGGTCACCAGTCCAGTGGTTAGACCTAGTATTTGTAGAAATTACATCGTGATGATGTAGTGTCAGCATCCAGTGGGCTCTACTAGAAAAGGTTTGTAAGTGATCTAGGAAAAAGTGTGAAAAACAATTGTGAGGGTGGATGATGAATGGGCAGCAGTTGATATCACGCTGAGGTAATGACAGGATCCTCTACACCAGTGTTATCACGCTGAGGTAAAGACAGGAACCTCTACACCAGTGTTATCACGCTGAGGTAATGATAGGAACCTCTACACCAGTGTTATCACACTGAGATAATTTATTTTGATTTTTTATTTAACTAGGCAAGTCAGTTAAACCTTTTTGGGATAGTGGGCAGCATTTTCACTTTTGGATGAATAGCATGCCCAGAGTGAACTGCCTCTTACTCTGTTCCAGATGCTAATATATGCATATTATTATTAGTATTGGATAGAAAACACTCTGAAGTTTCTAAAACTGTTTGGATGATGTCTGTGAGTATAACAGAACTCATATGTCAGGTGAAAACCTGAGAAAAATCCAACCAGGAAGTGGGAAATCTGAGGTTTGTAGTTTTTCAAAGCTTGGCCTACTGAATACACAGTGTCTATGGGGTCAAGTTGCACTTCCTAAGGCTTCCACTAGATGTCAACCGTCTTTAGAAACTTGTTTCAGGCTTTTGCTATAAAGGAGGGGGGAATGGGAGCTGAATGAATCATGCGTCTGGCAGAGTGTCTCAGGCTCGTGACGCGCGGTCCCGACAGAGTTAGCTCTCGTTCCAGTGCTTTTCTTCAGACAATGGAATTCTCTGGTTGATGATTTATGTTAAAAACATCCTAAAGATTGATTCCATACATAGTTTGACTTGTTTCTACGACCTGTAATGGAACTTTTAGAGTTTTCGTCTGGACATGGTGCTCGCGCCTCATGAAGATGGATTACTGGGCTGAACAACAAGAAGTGAACAACAAGTGGCTATTTGGACATAAATGATGGACTTTATGAAACTTTATTGAACAAATCAGCCATTTATTGTCAAACTGGAATTCCTGAGAGTGCCTTCTGATGAAGATCATCAAAGGTAAGTGAATATTTATCATGTTATTTCTGACTTCTGTTGACTCCAACATGGCGGATATTTCTTTGGCTGGATTGGGCTCTGAGCGCCGTACTCAGATTATGCTTTTCCCGTAAAGTTTTTAAAAAATCTGACCCAGAGGTTGCAATAAGGAGAAGTCTATCTTTAATTCTGTGAATAACACTTGTATCTTTTATCAATGTTTATTATGAGTATTTCTGCAAAATCACCGGATGTTTTGGAATCAAAGCTGAGATTTTTGGATATAAATATGCACATTATCGGAAAAAAAACATACATCTAATAGTGTAACATGATGTCCTATGAGTGTCATCTGATAAACTATCAAAGGTTAGTGATTCATTTTCTGCTTTTTGTGACTCCTATCTTTGGCTGGAAAAAATGGCTGTGTGTTTTTTTGGCTTGGCTCTGACCTAACATAATCATATGTTGTGCTTTCGCTGTAAAGCCTTTTTGAAATCGGACACGATAGGTAGATTAACAAGAAGTTTATCTTTCATTTGCTTTATTGGACTTGTTAATGTGGGAAAGTTACATATTTCAAAATAAATAGTTTTGAATTTCGCCTTTTCAGCGGAATGTTATCGCTAGCGGAACAAATTCTTATTTTACAATGACTGCCTACCCCGGCCAAACCTTACCCTAACCCAAATGACACTGGGCCAATTGTGCACTGCCCTATGGGATTCCTGATGACGGCCAGTTGTGATACAGCCTGGGATTGAACCAGGGTCTGTAGTGACACCTCTAGCACTACGGTGCAGTGCCTTAGACCACTGCTCCTCTCAGGATGACAGTATGCTCTACACCAGTGTTTTCCAACTCCAACAGTACACATTTTTGCTGTAGCCCTTTGACAAACACATCTCATTCAATTAATCTAGGGCTTGGTGATCAATTGACAAGTTGAATCAAGTATGCTTGTCAAGGGTTGCAATAAAAATGTGTACTGTTGGGTGTACTGGAGGACCAGGGTTGGGAAACTCTGCTTTACACAGAAGCAGAGCTGATTCCCTGCAGGGAGCCAGACCCCATGGAGTTTACATTCAGCTGGAGTGACGTCATTCTGATGCTGGCTTTTGATTCAATGTTATCTCAAAAACACTGCTTTTGTGTTTGTGTGTGTGTTTGTGTGTACGTGCGCGTGCGTGTGTGTGTGTGCGTGTGCGTGTGTGTGTGCGTGTGTGTGTGTGTGTGTGTGTGTGTGTGTGTGTGTGTGTCAACTGAATTATTCCAGAAAAACAAGTGAACTTTAAAAAGACAGCTGCATTTATTTATATATTAATGCATTCCATCCAGTAGGATACTGTGGGCTTTTACCCCAAGGCTGTTGCTGCATTTATTTATATATTAATGCATTCCATCCAGTAGGATACTGTGGGCTTTTACCCCAAGGCTGTTGCTGCATTTATTTATATATTAATGCATTCCATCCAGTAGGATACTGTGGGCTTTTACCCCAAGGCTGTTGCTGCATTTGCAGTTACTGTGGACCCCGCTCCACACGCAGATCGTCACACACATGCAAGCAAGCGCATGCACACACACTTGAGTTTGGTTTATTTGTAGGGAATCTTAGAAGTAGGTCTGAGGCTTAATTACATTTTACATTTTAGTCAATTGGCAACATACAGTTAGTGCATTCATCTTAAGATAGATAGGTGGGACAATCACATATCACAGGCATAAAAATGAACACTTTCCTCAATAACGTAGCTATTTGTAGAGTCAGAGCTAGAAAGGCGGGGTCAACTGCTGTTTATGTTTTTTATTTAGTTTTTGGGGAGGGGCAGGGTCGAGGTGAGGAGGATGATTATTTAAGAAAATGTTTGAAGAGGCAGGGTTTCAAATGTTTTCGAAAGATGTGCCAGGACAGAGAAGAGCTTGGACTGGGCTGAGCGGGAGCTGCCCCCCGTAGGGGCGGGAGGGCCAAGAGACCTGAGGTGGCTTGGATTGGGGTGTAGGGTTTGAGCACAGCCTAAAGGTAGGGAGGGGCAGTTCCTCTTGCTGGTCCGTGGGTAAGCACCATGGTCTTGTAGGGGATGCGAGCTATGACTGGAAGCCAGTGGCGTGTGCAGAGGAGCGGGCTGACCTGAGAGAACATGTCTTATCGTAGATTCTATCTGACAGTTGATGAGTGTGTGTATGTGTGTGTCCACATTGTCATGCAGAGATGTAGTGAGATCTAACGCATCATCCCCAAGAGTCCTTTATAAATTCCCCCCATCAAAATCTCTGCCTAGATAAAGAGATGGCTCCTCTGGATGGCCCTCTCTCTTCAGTCTTCATGGACTACCACTTGGCCTACCAAACCTGCTCACCAGAGAATACTTTTCCAGCATATACTGTATTGTAGGCCTATGAGAGAAATACTGAATCTGGGGTGAATCCCAATACTCTACCGTGGTAAATCATCCTCTTCTACTCCAACAGTTATCTGAGAGGACAGAACAGATGGAAACGATGTGCTTAGTGCCCATTATGTGTGTCTCATTGAGGAGAGGCTGAATCTAACAGGAACCTGAGGAATTCACACTAGCAGTCCTTGGTTTTTATAGCAAATAGGCTCATACCATAGCACGTCTGCCCATCCAGTCTCTTCATATCAGGAAAGGGTAATGGGGATGACAGGTAGCCCTAATGGAAGAGAAACAAGAGTATTTTGACTCCTCCGTCTGTGTTTAAAATAGACTAGAACAGGGATAGTCAACTAGATTCAGCCATGGGCAATGTTTTTTTCTTGAGTGGATGGTCGTGGGGTCAGAAACATAATTACAAATAATTTGTAGACTACAAATTAACTGCAAGAAGCCCAAACAGAATTAATATTTGACTAAAACATACTAATTTCAAACCTTACTTAAATGTTTATACGATCACGTGCCTCTCTGTTATTCTTGGGAATACTTGGAACAGATTTCCGAAATTAAAATCACTTGGAGCTGATTTCCTGGTGCTTATACAGTATTTTATGTCCAACAATGAACATGATAAATAATACAAATGTAATTAAAAAACATACTTTTTATTTGTCAGAAAATGGCCCAAATTGGCACAGGGTTGCCAGTTGGGGAAACCTGGATAAGAGCTACCAGTTACTATGTCATTTCTTATCTATACCCCTACTTTAGTGACATCAAAGTAATAAGGGATCGTGTAAGTAAGATGTCATCTAAGATTAGCGTCTCTTAACAGTTAGCCTTTAGAAATGGAGGTAGATGCCAGCTCTATCGGTGAGCTCTAGAACTGCTTGCTCAGTACAGTTCCATCAGGCCAAGTCGAAGTGAGATCTCATGCACATGATCCAACTGGCAGACAGAAAAGTTGGAAGGAGAGGAGGACCAAAATGCAGCGTGGTAAGTGTTCGTCATATTTTAATAGAAAAACTGAACACTACACAAAATAACAACGAAGAGAAAACAAAACAGTTCTGCCAGGTGAACAGACACTAAACAGAAATGAAACACCCACAACCAAAATGGGGAAAACAGGCTACCTAAGTATGATTCTCAATCAGAGACAACGAACGACACCTGCCTCTGATTGAGAACCATACTAGGCCAAACAGATAGAAATATAACATAGAAAAAAGAACAGACTACCCACCCCAACTCACGCCCTGACCAACCTAACACAGAGACATAAAAAAGGAACTAAGGTCAGAACATGACACTGGAGATCTGGTGCATACTACTCGCACCTCTCCCTTAGGCTCAATGCACACATTTGCCCGGCACGGGCGGAGCGCAGGAATAGGACGCACTGCACCCTCCCAGCACCCCGGAGCACGCAGAGCTGGCGCAGGATACCCTGGGCCTAAACGGCGTACCGGAGACCAGACACGCTGAGCTGGCGCAGGATACCCTGGGCCTAAACGGCGTACCGGAGACCAGACACGCTGAGCTGGCGCAGGATACCCTGGGCCTAAACGGCGTACCGGAGACCAGACACGCTGAGCTGGCGCAGGATACCCTGGGCCTAAACGGCGTACCGGAGACCAGACACGCTGAGCTGGCGCAGGATACCCTGGGCCTAAACGGCGTACCGGAGACCAGACACGCTGAGCCGGCACAACAAGAATATGTTTTCTCTCCTGCGTCTCCCTGCTGCTCAGAGGCTGGGAGGGGTGGCGGTGGGGTAGATCAGCTTTCATTTTTAAGATTGTGGCTTCCATCAATGTAATTGTCTGCATAATTTCCAATCCCCCATATATATTTTTTGTAAATATATACACTACCGTTAAAAAGTTTGGGGTCACTTAGAAATGTCCTTGTTTTTGAAAGAAAAGCACATTTTTTGTCCATTGAAATAACATCAAATTTATCAGAAATACAGCGTAGACATTGTTAATGTTATAAATGACTATTGTAGCTGGAAATGGCTGATGTTATTATGGAATATCTACATAGGTGTACAGAGGCCCATTATCAGCAACCATCACTCCTGTGTTCCAATAGCACGTGGTGTTAGTTAATCAAAGTTAATCATTTTAAAGGGCTAATTGTTCATTAGAAAACCCCTTTGAAGTTATGTTAGCATAGCTAAAAACTGTTGTTCTGATTAAAGAAGCAATAAAACTGGCCTTTTATAGACTAATTGAGTATCTGGAGCATCAGTATTTGTGGGTTTGATTACAGGCTCAAAATGGCCAGAAACAAAGAACATTCTTCTGAAACTCGTCAGTATGTTCTTGTTCTGAGAAATGAAGGCCCCGGTGCACAACTGAGCAAGAGGACAAGTACATTAGAGTGTCTAGTTTGAGAAACAGACACCTCATAAGTCCTCAACTGGCAGCTTCATTAAATAGTACCCGCAAAACACCAGTCTCAACGTCAACAGTGAAGAGGCGACTCCAGGATGCTGGCCTTCTAGGCAGAGTTGCAAAGAAAAAGCCATATCTCAGACTGGCCAATAAAAAGAAAAAATTAAGATGGGCAAAATAACACAGACACTGGACAGAGGAACTCGAAGTCCAGCATCCCGGAGTCGCCTCTTCGCTGTTGACGATGAGACTGGTGTTTTTCCACATTAAGTTACCTTATAGCCTTATTCTAAAATAGTTTTTTTTTTAAATCCTCAGCAATCTACACACAATACCCCATAATGACAAATCGAAAACAGGTCTTTAAACATTTTTGCAAATGTATTAAAAGCAAAAAAACGTATTTACATAAGTATTCAGACCCTTTGCTATGAGCTCATGTGCATCCTGTTTGCATTGAACATCCTTGAGATGTTTCTACAACTTGATTGGAGTCCACCTGTGGTAAATTCAATTGATTGGACATGATTTGGAAAGGCACACACCTGTCTATAAAAGGTCCCACAGTTTACAGTTCATGTCAGAGCAAAAACCAAGCCATGAGGTTGACGGTATTGTCCGTAGAGCTCCGAGACCGGATTGCATCGAAGCACAGATGTGGGGAGGGGTACCAAAAAATGTCTGCAGCCTTGAAGGTCCCCAAGAACACAGTGGCCTCCATCGTTCTTAAATGGAAGAAGTTTAGAACCACCAAGACTCTTCCTAGAGCTGGCCGCCCGGCCAAGTTGAGCAATCGGGGAGAAGGACCTTGGTCAGGGAGGTGACCAAGAACCTGATGGTCAGTCTGACAGAGCTCGATCTTCTGTTCCTTTGTGGAGATGGGAGAACCTTCCAGAAGGACAACCATCTTCTGCAGCACTCCACCAATCAGGCCTTTTATAGTAGTGGTTAGGCGGAAGCACTCCTCAGTAAAATACACATGACAGCCCGCTTGGAGTTTGCCAAAAGGCACATAAAGACTTTCAGAACATGAGAAACAAGAATCTTTGGCCTTAATCCAAGCGTCACGTCTGGAGGAAACCTGGCACCATCCCTACGGTGAAGCATGGTGGTTGCAGCATCATGCTGTGGGGATGTTTTTCAACAGCAGGGACTGGGAGACTAGTCAGGATCGAGGCAAAGATTAACATAGAAAAGTACAGAGCGATCCTTGATGAAAACCTGTTCCAGAGTGCTAAGGACCTCAGACTGAGGATTAAGGTTCACCCTCCAACAGGACAACGACCCTAAGAATACAGCCAAGACAACGCAGGAGTGGCTTTGGGACGAGTATCTGAATGTCCTTGAGTGGCCCAGCCAGAGCCCGGACTTGAACCCGATCGAACATCTCCGGAGAGTCCTGAAAATAGCTGTGCAGCAACTCTCCCCATCCAACCTGACAGAGCTTGAGAGGATCTGCAGAGAAGAATGGGAGAAACTCCCCAAATACAGGTGTGCAAAGCTTGTAGCGTCATACCCAAGAAGACTCTATGCTGTAATCACTACCAAAGGTGCTTCAACAAAGTACTGAGTAAAGGGTCTGAATTCGTATGTAAATGTGATAAAAAAAATAAAAAAATCATGCATTAACAAATGTCTAAAAACCTACCTTTTCTTTGTGAAAATGGGGTATCAAGCAATTTGATCCATTTTAGAATAAGGCTGTAACGTAACAAAAAGAGAGTGAATACTTTCCGAAGGCATTGTACATGCATTTTACAGACACAGTATATTTTACAATAGTTTTTTTGCTTGTTTTTAGTACCATCCTTCAGCTATCCTTCATCTATCTCTGAACACCATACAGTTTTGATATTTCTATTTGCCATTTCTATTTTTCCATTGTGCTGTTTCACAAAAATTCTGACCCTTTCTATTCTCATAGTTTCTACAGATAGTAAATTAAAGATAAACATTTTTGCTGAGAGTATTACTATATTGATCTACTGACTATGACTTTTAAATCACCCAGCAGTGCTATTTGCAGAGTTAGCTCCAGGTATTGCAATTAATCAGCCATTTCTGAACCTGCAACCAAAAACAAGCTACATATGGACAGTACCAAAACAATTTATCTAATAATTCTGTCTCTTCACAGCAAAATTTGCAGAGCTGGGATGGTTGTATCCCCCATATACAGTTGAAGTCAGAAGTTTACTTACACTTAGGTTGGAGTCATTAAAAGGAGTTTTTCAACCACTCCACAAATTTCTTGTTAACAAACTATAGTTTTGGCAAGTCGGTTAGAACACCTACTTTGTGCATGACACAAGTAATTTTTCCAACAATTGTTTACAGACAGATTATTTCACTTATAAATCATTGTATCACAATTCCACTGGGTCAGAAGTTTACATACACTAAGTTGCCTGTGCCTTTAAACAGCTTGGAAAATTCCAGAAAATTATGTCATGGCTTTAGAAGCTTCTGATAGGCTAATTGACATAATTTGAGTCAATTGCAGGTGTACCTGTTGATGTATTTCAAGGCCTACCTTCAAACTCAGTGCCTCTTTGCTTGACATCATGGGAAATCAGCCAAGACCTCAGAAAAGAACTGTAGACTTCCACAAGTCTGGTTCATCCTTGGGAGCAATTTCCAAATGCCTGAAGGTACCACGTTCATCTGTACAAACAATAGTGCACAAGTATAAACACCATGAGACCACGCAGCCGTCATACCTCTATTATGTCAGAAAAAGTAAGTTATAAATGATTCTGTCCTGGTTAAAAACAAGGTATTATCCAATAAAATGCAAATAAAATGTCCAATATCCCAACGTGGAAATTCTATAAGAGTAATTCTATAAGAATTATTTGACTACCTTTTAATCATAGTGATACATACTGAAATTTGGATTTTGGGTCCAGAAAGAAAGAAAGACAGAAAGGATCAAATGAAGGACAACTGGAGTGCAAATGAGCGCACACACACACACACACACACACACACACACACACACAGATGCAGATGGCAGGGTGGTCTCCAGGGGGACGTGTTGGCTGTGTCTCTTCTCTGCCATGGGACCATATGTGTCTAGAAAGAGTCACTGTTGTCGCTTGGGCCGCTGTGAACTGCTTCAGGGAAGGACGAGGTGAAGGAGGGGTGCCGATGGGGAGGAGGGGTTAAGAGAGGGGTGCAGAGGAGGAGGAGGAGAATGTAAGGGAGGGGTGCAGAGGAGGAGGAGGAGAATGTAAGGGAGGGGTGCAGAGGAGGAGGAGGAGAATGTAAGGGAGGGGTGCAGAGGAGGAGGAGGTAAGCGAGGGGTGTGGAGGGGGTAAATGAGGAGTGCCAAGGGTGAAATGACAAATTGAGAAATGTGAGAAGAGTATCAGATGATGAAATACAGGGAGGGGATAGAGAAATATTGAGTGTGGAGGCACAGAAAGAGATGGTGGGAGAGTAGGACTTTCCTTGATCTCCCTAAGAGATAAACACAATAGATCTAGTAGAGAGGGGTTGAAGTGAAGGTACATAGTACACACCATTAAGAAAAAGAGAGGTTGTCGCCTATTATTTTTAGGAGAATGACCGTGTCTAGTGTAACCACTGTGAAGTGGTTACCATGGTAATACCCAGCTTTCAGAGTGGTGCTATATCTGTTTGGTATCCGTACAGCAGGCCAATTTACAAGCAGCTTCACAGTCCCGCTCAGCCTCAACACAATCACAAGGATTATATGACTGACCACATTGATAATCACTTTACTGAGCGATACACTGATCGCACCATCAAACGATTCACTCCATCCCTTTATTGCTTCTATCTATCTCTTTTCTGATCTGGTTCTCTTGTTCTCTACTGTTTCTCTCTCTTTCGCTCTTGCTCTCTTTATTTGCATTACTTTCTCTCTGAGAGTGGGTATAGATTATGTATAATTTATGGTATAGTGTATGTATAGTTTATATATAGTTTATGGTATAGATTATGGTGTAGTGTATGTATAGGTTATGTATAGTTTATGGTTTAGTTTATAGTATAGCTTATGGTATAGTTTATGGTGTAGTTTATGGTTTAGTTTGTGGTATAGTGAATAATATAATTATAGTATAGTTTATGGTATAGTTTATAGTATAGTTTATAGCATAGTTTATGGTATAGTTTATAGTATAGTTTTTAGTATAATTTATGGTATAGTGAATAGTATAATTCTAGTATAGTTTATGGTATAGTTTTTGGTATATTTTATAGTATAGTTTATGGTATAGTTTATGGTATAGTGAATAGTATAATTCTAGGATAGTTTATGGTATAGTGAATAGTATAATTATAGTATAGTTTATGTACAGTTTATGGTATAGCTTATGGTATATTGTATAGTTTATGGTATATTGTATAGTTTATGGTATATTGTATAGTTTATAGTATAGTTTATGGTATATTTTATAGTATAGTTTATGGTATAGTGAATAGTATAATTCTAGTATAGTTTATGGTACAGTTTATGGTATAGTTTATGGTATAGTTATGGTATAGCTTATGGTATAGTTTCTTGTATAGTTTATGGTATAGTTTATGGTATATTTTATAGTATAGTTTATGGTATAGTGAATAGTATAATTCTAGTATAGTTTATGGTATAGTGAATAGTATAATTCTAGTATATTTTATGGTATAGTGAATAGTATAATTCTAGTATAGTTTATGGTATATTTTATAGTATAGTTTATGGTATAGTGAATAGTATAATTCTAGTATATTTTATAGTATAGTTTATGGTATATTTTATAGTATAGTTTATGGTATAGTTTATGGTATATTTTATAGTATAGTTTATGGTATATTTTATGGTATAGTTTATGGTATAGTGAATAGTATAATTCTAGTATAGTTTATGGTATAGTTTATGGTATATTTTATAGTATATTTTATGGTATAGTGAATAGTATAATTCTAGTATAGTTTATGGTATATTTTATAGTATATTTTATGGTATAGTGAATAGTATAATTCTAGTATATTTTATAGTATAGTTTATGGTATATTTTATAGTATAGTTTATGGTATAGTTTATGGTATATTTTATGGTATAGTGAATAGTATAATTCTAGTATAGTTTATGGTATATTTTATAGTATATTTTATGGTATAGTGAATAGTATAATTCTAGTATATTTTATAGTATAGTTTATGGTATATTTTATAGTATAGTTTATGGTATAGTTTATGGTATATTTTATGGTATAGTGAATAGTATAATTCTAGTATAGTTTATGGTATATTTTATAGTATATTTTATGGTATAGTGAATAGTATAATTCTAGTATATTTTATAGTATAGTTTATGGTATAGTGAATAGTATAATTCTAGTATAGTTTATGGTATAGTGAATAGTATAATTCTAGTATATTTTATAGTATAGTTTATGGTATAGTGAATAGTATAATTCTAGTATAGTTTATGGTATAGTGAATAGTATAATTCTAGTATAGTTTATGGTATATTTTATGGTATAGTGAATAGTATAATTCTAGTATAGTTTATGGTATAGTTTATGGTATATTTTATAGTATATTTTATGGTATAGTGAATAGTATAATTCTAGTATAGTTTATGGTATATTTTATAGTATATTTTATGGTATAGTGAATAGTATAATTCTAGTATATTTTATAGTATAGTTTATGGTATATTTTATAGTATAGTTTATGGTATAGTTTATGGTATATTTTATGGTATAGTGAATAGTATAATTCTAGTATAGTTTATGGTATATTTTATAGTATATTTTATGGTATAGTGAATAGTATAATTCTAGTATATTTTATAGTATAGTTTATGGTATATTTTATAGTATAGTTTATGGTATAGTTTATGGTATATTTTATGGTATAGTGAATAGTATAATTCTAGTATAGTTTATGGTATATTTTATAGTATATTTTATGGTATAGTGAATAGTATAATTCTAGTATATTTTATAGTATAGTTTATGGTATAGTGAATAGTATAATTCTAGTATAGTTTATGGTATAGTGAATAGTATAATTCTAGTATATTTTATAGTATAGTTTATGGTATAGTGAATAGTATAATTCTAGTATAGTTTATGGTATAGTGAATAGTATAATTCTAGTATGGTTTATGGTATAGTTTATGGTATAGTGAATAGTATAATTCTAGTATAGTTTATGGTATATTTTATGGTATATTTTATGGTATAGTTTATGGTATAGTGAATAGTATAATTCTAGTATAGTTTATGGTATAGTTTATGGTATAGTGAATAGTATAATTCTAGTATAGTTTATGGTATATTTTATGGTATATTTTATGGTATAGTTTATGGTATAGTGAATAGTATAATTCTAGTATAGTTTATGGTATATTTTATGGTATATTTTATGGTATAGTTTATGGTATATTTTATGGTATAGTTTATGGTATAGTTTATGGTATAGTGAATAGTATAATTCTAGTATAGTTTATGGTATATTTTATGGTATATTTTATGGTATAGTTTATGGTATAGTGAATAGTATAATTCTAGTATAGTTTATGGTATAGTTTATGGCAGAGCTTTGCCTCTATCAGCTCCATGTAGCATTAGCCTGGTTCTCCTGAGAAGGTTTCTTTACTGACCTGATTGGCCATGGATAGCCTACATATACCTGCATGAAGTAAAGTAATACTGTATGTGTGTATAATGTACATATGTGTATAATATAAGCAGATTATGTTCCAGTATCTAGTTGTACTGTATGTGACAGCTGAAGACATACACCCGCTTGTGCAATGTGATTAGAGTGAACTCGTCAGTCACAGCTCCACAGCACGGATGACTGATCCCTTTACGCTCAGGCAGAAAGCAGAGACACCTCAGTGGTCCTGGCAGAGGGACATGCTTCACTCAACACCCCAGAGACCAGTTAGCAGCATCATCTAATTCTGTTTTACTCACTCATCCTCACTCTCTTCAGCTTCTGCTCTCCTTCTCTCGGTTCCTCCCTCTTCATTTCGCTCCTCTCTTTTGCCTTTCTTCCTGCATCTCTGTACTTTTCACACTAAAGACAGACTCTGTTCCTCATCTGCAGCTGTGGCTTAGCTGTTTGGCTGGTGACAGGGAATTTAGAGGGATTTAACAGAGGAGATTTTGGGAAAAGAGAGCATGAAATGAAAGAGTTCAAGAAAGGAGGGGAAGGACGAGAGAAAGGGAGAGAGAAATCCTCACCTACTTTCCCTGTTGGGGACTGGGAGGAAACATCTATAAAGGTTGACTGACATAGAAAAAGACATGAGGGAGGAAGGAGTGGGTAAGAGAAGAGTGATATAACACACGACTAAAGGGTTATGGTTGGTAAAGACTATAGAAATCACAGCATTAGAACATAGTAAACTGAAAACAACCAGAATGATTAACCATACATGTCAACCACAGAAACAGTCAAGTTCAGCTGTTTACACTGAAATAAGTGCGTTGAAAACAGTTATTTTCCCTTCATATCAGAGAGCTATATCAATGTCCATGAAGTGCACTCACACATTAGTTAATTGGCGTGTGTGTGTGCGTGCGTGCGTGCGTTTGTGAATGCACGCGCGTATACAGATTTCATTCAACCGTGATAGTGCTTGTTCTCTCTTGTAACGGTTCATGTTGAACAAATGGTTTTAACAATCCCCAGCCTGGCCAGCTGTTCCTACCCTCCGTGGAGATGTGGTACAGCCTGGATCCTCTTCATATTAACATGATACTGTATACACTATACAATCCCAGCCACTACTGTATGTACTAGATGGGATCTAACTCCAAGTCGCCAAGGCCCTTAACACTTCCTTTATGTACCATTCATAGTGTTGTAGGCTGTAGCTTATTCTCTCAGCACCAGAGGATAATCAACTCAATCCACTGTGACATGTACCCTACATGGTAGACCTATCTAAAGCCCAGTGTATGTTGATGTGATTCAGGTCAGATTCCACTGTAGGTGATGACACACACAATAGCAGTAGAGGTGGTATGCCATGTACCATAATGCATCTGTTTATGGGATTGGAATTGTCAGCCTTCCATTTCCCCACACACTCATCTTAACAGAGTCAGCTGTTGGACCAGAGCGGTGTGTGTCGATTCGCTGAGCATCCGTAGCCGTGTGTGTGTGTGTGTGTGTGTGTGTGTGTGTGTGTGTGTGTGTGTGTGTGTGTGTGTATCTGAGGAACAATGGTTCTGCTCCAGTGCTGTGTTGTTCTCAGGAGGCTGCTGCTGTTCTTGTCACTCTCGGTTTTATTGTCTGTGTTTATCTGGGATCTAACAGGCCTCTTGGAATTAGCCTCAGATGATTACCTAGGGCTGTTATCTCCCTGCCTCTTCTCCTCCTTATCTTCTTTCTGCCTCTTCTCCCTGTCTTCATATCTCCTTCCCCCTCTTTCCCACGTGATTAGAACTGATTCCCAACTTGTTTTGGAGAAGACACATATTTTGATATGCACAGTAAAGATATTTACCCAGTTGCTTACACACAAACACAAACTGACTCCTCCAACTTGCTCTAACTCTGGCAGGAATGTTTACACACACACACACACACACACACACACACACACACACACACACACACACACACACACACACACACACACACCCCAACATTGTCAGGGTCCAGTTCATCCTACTTGTCAGAGCTTTTGTCTGATTCAGCGACAGACGAGGGTGAAG